>NC_143046.1:7892500-7920000 GCF_057628025.1 Oncorhynchus mykiss | reverse complement strand
AATGTCAGTTCCTCCCGCTAAATGTCAAGTTAAAGATGCCCGAGGCAGAAATCGCTCTACTGTTTCATGGTTGCTAAAATTCGAATAGTTCACCTAATTTCAGTTTATGTGACAAAACAAGCCAGTCAAGTGCAGAGAATCATTGTACCGTCTAAAGTGCTGTGAAATATATTTTCCAGAACCAAACATATTGTTCTTTCAGCTGTTTTTAAAGTTGGTGTATAAAAAACCGAAACGTAAAAGAAGCACAAAAAAAAAAAAAACTTGAAAGCGCGGGGAACCATACAAATAGCACACATAGAACAGATGTAATGTCTCTTAGACTTGCTTTCAATGAGAATGGCAGATCTATAACAGACATTTCTATGTGAATTTTGGTAGAGTCGAGAGAAAAAAAGTTACGTGTAAGCAGCTTCAATGAGCTGTTCAATGTAGCTGCTGCCCTGGCTTCTGATGTGGGATCTAAAAATGAAAACACTGCAAATATAATCCTTGCACTTCATTGTTAATGTAGAGGGGTGTGTAACCGGTGGCTGTGAAGTCAGACGCAGGAGAGCAGAACTAGGTAATACCCGGAGCCGTTTCATTTCAAAACCAAACGGCATAAAGGAATAACCAACTTGGGTACAAAACCCGACACGCACCAGTCAACATGTGCACAAGCACTTACAAACAAACAATACCACACAAAGACATAGGGGGGAACAGAGGGTCAAATACACAACACTAAATGAGGGTAATGAGAACCAGGTGAGTAGGACAACAAGACAAAACAAATGGAAAATGAAAAGTGGATCAACGATGGCTAGAAGACCCGGGGACGCCGACCGCCGCCCGAACAAGGAGAGGAAATGACTTCATAGGAAGTCGTGAGAGTTAAAACGATATCCCTCGTGGCCTTGATTGATTTCTCACTGCGCTGATGATCCCAACATTGCCTGCCAACCAACAGCACTAATATAAAGACAATATAACACCACTAATACAACAGAGACAATATAACATATAACACCACTAATACAACAGAGACAATATAACACCACTAATACAACAGAGACAATATAACACCACTAATACAACAGAGACAATATAACACCACTAATACAACAGAGACAATATAACATATAACACCACTAATACAACAGAGACAATATAACACCACTAATACAACAGAGACAATATAACACCACTAATACAACAGAGACAATATAACACCACTAATACAACAGAGACAATATAACACCACTAATACAACAGAGACAATATAACACCACTAATACAACAGAGACAATATAACATATAACACCACTAATACAACAGAGACAATATAACATATAACACCACTAATACAACAGAGACAATATAACACTGCTAATACAACAGAGATAATATAACATGTAACACCACTAATACAACAGAGACAATATAACACCACTAATACAACAGAGACAATATAACACCACCAATACAACAGAGACAATATAACACCACTAATACAACAGAGACAATATAACATATAACACCACTAATACAACAGAGACAATATAACACCACTAATACAACAGAGACAATATAACATATAACACCACTAATACAACAGAGACAATATAACACCACTAATACAACAGAGATAATATAACACCACTAATACAACAGAGACAATATAACACTACTAATACAACAGAGACAATATAACATGTAACACCACTAATACAACAGAGACAATATAACACCACTAATACAACAGAGACAATATAACACCACTAATACAACAGAGACAATATAACACCACTAATACAACAGAGACAATATAACACCACTAATACAACAGAGACAATATAACACCACTAATACAACAGAGATAATATAACACCACTAATACAACAGAGACAATATAACACCACTAATACAACAGAGACAATATAACATATAACACCACTAATACAACAGAGACAATATAACACCACTAATACAACAGAGACAATATAACACCACTAATACAACAGAGACAATATAACATATAACACCACTAATACAACAGAGACAATATAACACCACTAATACAACAGAGACAATATAACACCACTAATACAACAGAGACAATATAACACCACTAATACAACAGAGACAATATAACATATAACACCACTAATACAACAGAGACAATATAACACCACTAATACAACAGAGACAATATAACACCACTAATACAACAGAGACAATATAACACCACTAATACAACAGAGACAATATAACACTGCTAATACAACAGAGACAATATAACATGTAACACCACTAATACAACAGAGACAATATAACACCACTAATACAACAGAGACAATATAACACCACTAATACAACAGAGACAATATAACACCACTAATACAACAGAGATAATATAACACCACTAATACAACAGAGACAATATAACACCACTAATACAACAGAGACAATATAACACCACTAATACAACAGAGACAATATAACACTACTAATACAACAGAGACAATATAACACCACTAATACAACAGAGACAATATAACACCACTAATACAACAGAGACAATATAACACTGCTAATACAACAGAGACAATATAACATGTAACACCACTAATACAACAGAGACAATATAACACCACTAATACAACAGAGATAATATAACACCACTAATACAACAGAGATAATATAACACCACTAATACAACAGAGACAATATAACACCACTAATACAACAGAGACAATATAACACCACTAATACAACAGAGACAATATAACACCACTAATACAACAGAGACAATATAACACTACTAATACAACAGAGACAATATAACACCACTAATACAACAGAGACAATATAACACCACTAATACAACAGAGACAATATAACACTGCTAATACAACAGAGACAATATAACATGTAACACCACTAATACAACAGAGACAATATAACACCACTAATACAACAGAGACAATATAACACCACTAATACAACAGAGACAATATAACACTGCTAATACAACAGAGACAATATAACATGTAACACCACTAATACAACAGAGACAATATAACACCACTAATACAACAGAGACAATATAACACCACTAATACAACAGAGACAATATAACACCACTAATACAACAGAGACAATATAACATATAACACCACTAATACAACAGAGACAATATAACACCACTAATACAACGGAGACAATATAACACCACTAATACAACAGAGACAATATAACACCACTAATACAACGGAGACAATATAACACCACTAATACAACAGAGACAATATGACACCACTAATACAACGGAGACAATATAACACCACTAATACAACAGAGACAATATAACACCACTAATACAACAGAGACAATATAACACCACTAATACAACAGAGACGATATAACACCACTAATACAACAGAGACAATATAACATATAACACCACTAATACAACAGAGACAATATAACACCACTAATACAACAGAGACAATATAACACCACTAATACAACAGAGACAATATAACATATAACACCACTAATACAACAGAGACAATATAACACCACTAATACAACAGAGACAATATAACATGTAACACCACTAATACAACAGAGACAATATAACATATAACACCACTAATACAACAGAGACAATATAACACCACTAATACAACAGAGATAATATAACATATAACACCACTAATACAACAGAGATAATTTAACACCACTAATACAACAGAGACAATATAACACCACTAATACAACAGAGACAATATAACACCACTAATACAACAGAGACAATATAACACCACTAATACAACAGAGACAATATAACACCACTAATACAACAGAGACAATATAACACCACTAATACAACAGAGACAATATAACACCACTAATACAACAGAGACAATATAACATATAACACCACTAATACAACAGAGACAATATAACACCACTAATACAACAGAGACAATATAACATATAACACCACTAATACAACAGAGACAATATAACACCACTAATACAACAGAGACAATATAACACCACTAATACAACAGAGACAATATAACACCACTAATACAACGGAGACAATATAACACCACTAATACAACAGAGACAATATAACACCACTAATACAACAGAGACAATATAACACCACTAATACAACGGAGACAATATAACACCACTAATACAACAGAGACAATATAACATATAACACCACTAATACAACAGAGACAATATAACACCACTAATACAACAGAACCAATATAACACCACTAATACAACAGAGACAATATAACACCACTAATACAACAGAGACAATATAACACCACTAATACAACAGAGACAATATAACATATAACACCACTAATACAACAGAGACAATATAACACCACTAATACAACAGAGACAATATAACACCACTAATACAACAGAGACAATATAACACCACTAATACAACAGAGACAATATAACATATAACAGCACTAATACAACAGAGACAATATAACACCACTAATACAACAGAGACAATATAACACCACTAATACAACAGAGACAATATAACACCACTAATACAACAGAGAGAATATAACACCACTAATACAACGGAGACAATATAACACCACTAATACAACAGAGACAATATAACACTACTAATACAACAGAGACAATATAACACCACTAATACAACAGAGACAATATAACACCACTAATACAACAGAGACAATATAACACCACTAATACAACAGAGACAATATAACACCACTAATACAACAGAGACAATATAACACCACTAATACAACAGAGACAATATAACACCACTAATACAACAGAGACAATATAACATATAACAGCACTAATACAACAGAGACAATATAACACCACTAATACAACAGAGACAATATAACACCACTAATACAACAGAGACAATATAACATATAACACCACTAATACAACAGAGACAATATAACACCACTAATACAACAGAGACAATATAACACCACTAATACAACAGAGACAATATAACATATAACACCACTAATACAACAGAGACAATATAACATATAACACCACTAATACAACAGAGACAATATAACACCACTAATACAACGGAGACAATATAACACCACTAATACAACAGAGACAATATAACACCACTAATACAACAGAGACAATATAACATATAACAGCACTAATACAACAGAGACAATATAACACCACTAATACAACAGAGACAATATAACACCACTAATACAACAGAGACAATATAACATATAACACCACTAATACAACAGAGACAATATAACATATAACACCACTAATACAACAGAGACAATATAACACCACTAATACAACGGAGACAATATAACACCACTAATACAACAGAGACAATATAACACCACTAATACAACAGAGACAATATAACATATAACAGCACTAATACAACAGAGACAATATAACACCACTAATACAACAGAGACAATATAACATATAACACCACTAATACAACAGAGACAATATAACACCACTAATACAACAGAGACAATATAACACCACTAATACAACAGAGACAATATAACACCACTAATACAACAGAGACAATATAACACCACTAATACAACAGAGACAATATAACATATAACAGCACTAATACAACAGAGACAATATAACACCACTAATACAACAGAGACAATATAACACCACTAATACAACAGAGACAATATAACATATAACACCACTAATACAACAGAGACAATATAACACTACTAATACAACAGAGACAATATAACACCACTAATACAACAGAGACAATATAACATATAACACCACTAATACAACAGAGACAATCTAACACCACTAATACAACAGAGACAATATAACATATAACACCACTAATACAACAGAGACAATATAACATATAACACCACTAATACAACAGAGACAATATAACATATAACACCACTAATACAACAGAGACAATATAACACCACTAATACAACAGAGATAATATAACATATAACACCACTAATACAACAGAGACAATATAACACCACTAATACAACAGAGATAATATAACATATAACACCACTAATACAACAGAGACAATATAACATATAACACCACTAATACAACAGAGACAATATAACACCACTAATACAACAGAGACAATATAACACCACTAATACAACAGAGACAATATAACACCACTAATACAACAGAGACAATATAACATATAACACCACTAATACAACAGAGACAATATAACACCACTAATACAACAGAGACAATATAACAGCACTAATACAACAGAGACAATATAACACTACTAATACAACAGAGACAATATAACACCACTAATACAACAGAGACAATATAACACCACTAATACAACAGAGACAATATAACACCACTAATACAACAGAGACAATATAACACCACTAATACAACAGAGACAATATAACACCACTAATACAACAGAGACAATATAACACCACTAATACAACAGAGACAATATAACATATAACACCACTAATACAACAGAGACAATATAACATATAACACCACTAATACAACAGAGACAATATAACACCACTAATACAACAGAGACAATATAACATATAACACCACTAATACAACAGAGACAATATAACACCACTAATACAACAGAGACAATATAACACCACTAATACAACAGAGACAATATAACATATAACACCACTAATACAACAGAGACAATATAACACCACTAATACAACAGAGACAATATAACACCACTAATACAACAGAGACAATATAACACCACTAATACAACAGAGACAATATAACACCACTAATACAACGGAGACAATATAACATATAACACCACTAATACAACAGAGACAATATAACACCACTAATACAACAGAGACAATATAACACTACTAATACAACAGAGACAATATAACATATAACACCACTAATACAACAGAGACAATATAACACCACTAATACAACAGAGACAATATAACACCACTAATACAACAGAGAAAATATAACATATAACACCACTAATACAACAGAGACAATATAACACCACTAATACAACAGAGACAATATAACACCACTAATACAACAGAGACAATATAACACCACTAATACAACGGAGACAATATAACACCACTAATACAACAGAGACAATATAACATATAACACCACTAATACAACAGAGACAATATAACACCACTAATACAACAGAGACAATATAACACCACTAATACAACGGAGACAATATAACACCACTAATACAACAGAGACAATATAACATATAACACCACTAATACAACGGAGACAATATAACACCACTAATACAACAGAGACAATATAACATATAACACCACTAATACAACAGAGACAATATAACACCACTAATACAACAGAGACAATATAACACCACTAATACAACAGAGACAATATAACACCACTAATACAACAGAGACAATATAACATATAACACCACTAATACAACGAAGACAATATAACACCACTAATACAACAGAGACAATATAACACCACTAATACAACAGAGACAATATAACACCACTAATACAACAGAGACAATATAACACCACTAATACAACAGAGACAATATAACATATAACACCACTAATACAACAGAGACAATATAACACCACTAATACAACAGAGACAATATAACACCACTAATACAACAGAGACAATATAACATATAACACCACTAATACAACAGAGACAATATAACACCACTAATACAACAGAGACAATATAACATATAACAGCACTAATACAACAGAGACAATATAACACCACTAATACAACAGAGACAATATAACATATAACACCACTAATACAACGGAGACAATATAACACCACTAATACAACAGAGACAATATAACACCACTAATACAACGGAGACAATATAACACCACTAATACAACAGAGACAATATAACACCACTAATACAACAGAGACAATATAACATATAACACCACTAATACAACAGAGACAATATAACACCACTAATACAACAGAGACAATATAACACCACTAATACAACAGAGACAATATAACACCACTAATACAACAGAGACAATATAACATATAACACCACTAATACAACAGAGACAATATAACACCACTAATACAACAGAGACAATATAACATGTAACACCACTAATACAACAGAGACAATATAACACCACTAATACAACAGAGACAATATAACACCACTAATACAACAGAGACAATATAACATATAACACCACTAATACAACAGAGACAATATAACATATAACACCACTAATACAACAGAGATAATATAACACCACTAATACAACAGAGACAATATAACACCACTAATACAACAGAGACAATATAACACCACTAATACAACAGAGACAATATAACATATAACACCACTAATACAACAGAGACAATATAACACCACTAATACAACAGAGACAATATAACACCACTAATACAACAGAGACAATATAACACCACTAATACAACAGAGACAATATAACACCACTAATACAACAGAGACAATATAACACCACTAATACAACAGAGACAATATAACACCACTAATACAACAGAGACAATATAACACTACTAATACAACAGAGACAATATAACATATAACACCACTAATACAACAGAGACAATATAACACCACTAATACAACAGAGACAATATAACACCACTAATACAACAGAGAAAATATAACATATAACACCACTAATACAACAGAGACAATATAACACCACTAATACAACAGAGACAATATAACACCACTAATACAACAGAGACAATATAACACCACTAATACAACGGAGACAATATAACACCACTAATACAACAGAGACAATATAACATATAACACCACTAATACAACAGAGACAATATAACACCACTAATACAACAGAGACAATATAACACCACTAATACAACGGAGACAATATAACACCACTAATACAACAGAGACAATATAACATATAACACCACTAATACAACGGAGACAATATAACACCACTAATACAACAGAGACAATATAACATATAACACCACTAATACAACAGAGACAATATAACACCACTAATACAACAGAGACAATATAACACCACTAATACAACAGAGACAATATAACACCACTAATACAACAGAGACAATATAACATATAACACCACTAATACAACGAAGACAATATAACACCACTAATACAACAGAGACAATATAACACCACTAATACAACAGAGACAATATAACACCACTAATACAACAGAGACAATATAACACCACTAATACAACAGAGACAATATAACATATAACACCACTAATACAACAGAGACAATATAACACCACTAATACAACAGAGACAATATAACACCACTAATACAACAGAGACAATATAACATATAACACCACTAATACAACAGAGACAATATAACACCACTAATACAACAGAGACAATATAACATATAACAGCACTAATACAACAGAGACAATATAACACCACTAATACAACAGAGACAATATAACATATAACACCACTAATACAACGGAGACAATATAACACCACTAATACAACAGAGACAATATAACACCACTAATACAACGGAGACAATATAACACCACTAATACAACAGAGACAATATAACACCACTAATACAACAGAGACAATATAACATATAACACCACTAATACAACAGAGACAATATAACACCACTAATACAACAGAGACAATATAACACCACTAATACAACAGAGACAATATAACACCACTAATACAACAGAGACAATATAACATATAACACCACTAATACAACAGAGACAATATAACACCACTAATACAACAGAGACAATATAACACCACTAATATAACAGAGACAATATAACATGTAACACCACTAATACAACAGAGACAATATAACACCACTAATACAACAGAGACAATATAACACCACTAATACAACAGAGACAATATAACATATAACACCACTAATACAACAGAGACAATATAACATATAACACCACTAATACAACAGAGATAATATAACACCACTAATACAACAGAGACAATATAACACCACTAATACAACAGAGACAATATAACACCACTAATACAACAGAGACAATATAACATATAACACCACTAATACAACAGAGACAATATAACACCACTAATACAACAGAGACAATATAACACCACTAATACAACAGAGACAATATAACACCACTAATACAACAGAGACAATATAACACCACTAATACAACAGAGACAATATAACACCACTAATACAACAGAGACAATATAACACCACTAATACAACAGAGACAATATAACACTACTAATACAACAGAGACAATATAACATATAACACCACTAATACAACAGAGACAATATAACACCACTAATACAACAGAGACAATATAACACCACTAATACAACGGAGATAATATAACATATAACACCACTAATACAACAGAGATAATATAACACCACTAATACAACAGAGACAATATAACATATAACACCACTAATACAACAGAGACAATATAACACCACTAATACAACAGAGACAATATAACATATAACACCACTAATACAACAGAGACAATATAACATATAACACCACTAATACAACAGAGACAATATAACATATAACACCACTAATACAACAGAGACAATATAACACCACTAATACAACAGAGACAATATAACACCACTAATACAACAGAGACAATATAACACCACTAATACAACAGAGACAATATAACACCACTAATACAACAGAGACAATATAACACAGCTAATACAACAGAGATAATATAACACCACTAATACAACAGAGATAATATAACATATAACACCACTAATACAACGGAGACAATATAACACCACTAATACAACAGAGACAATATAACATATAACACCACTAATACAACAGAGACAATATAACACCACTAATACAACAGAGACAATATAACACCACTAATACAACAGAGACAATATAACACCACTAATACAACGGAGACAATATAACACCACTAATACAACAGAGACAATATAACATATAACACCACTAATACAACGGAGACAATATAACACCACTAATACAACAGAGACAATATAACATATAACACCACTAATACAACAGAGACAATATAACACCACTAATACAACAGAGACAATATAACACCACTAATACAACAGAGACAATATAACACCACTAATACAACAGAGACAATATAACATATAACACCACTAATACAACGAAGACAATATAACACCACTAATACAACAGAGACAATATAACACCACTAATACAACAGAGACAATATAACACCACTAATACAACAGAGACAATATAACACCACTAATACAACAGAGACAATATAACATATAACACCACTAATACAACAGAGACAATATAACACCACTAATACAACAGAGACAATATAACACCACTAATACAACAGAGACAATATAACATATAACACCACTAATACAACAGAGACAATATAACACCACTAATACAACAGAGACAATATAACATATAACAGCACTAATACAACAGAGACAATATAACACCACTAATACAACAGAGACAATATAACATATAACACCACTAATACAACGGAGACAATATAACACCACTAATACAACAGAGACAATATAACACCACTAATACAACGGAGACAATATAACACCACTAATACAACAGAGACAATATAACACCACTAATACAACAGAGACAATATAACATATAACACCACTAATACAACAGAGACAATATAACACCACTAATACAACAGAGACAATATAACACCACTAATACAACAGAGACAATATAACACCACTAATACAACAGAGACAATATAACATATAACACCACTAATACAACAGAGACAATATAACACCACTAATACAACAGAGACAATATAACATGTAACACCACTAATACAACAGAGACAATATAACACCACTAATACAACAGAGACAATATAACACCACTAATACAACAGAGACAATATAACATATAACACCACTAATACAACAGAGACAATATAACATATAACACCACTAATACAACAGAGATAATATAACACCACTAATACAACAGAGACAATATAACACCACTAATACAACAGAGACAATATAACACCACTAATACAACAGAGACAATATAACATATAACACCACTAATACAACAGAGACAATATAACACCACTAATACAACAGAGACAATATAACACCACTAATACAACAGAGACAATATAACACCACTAATACAACAGAGACAATATAACACCACTAATACAACAGAGACAATATAACACCACTAATACAACAGAGACAATATAACACCACTAATACAACAGAGACAATATAACACTACTAATACAACAGAGACAATATAACATATAACACCACTAATACAACAGAGACAATATAACACCACTAATACAACAGAGACAATATAACACCACTAATACAACAGAGAAAATATAACATATAACACCACTAATACAACAGAGACAATATAACACCACTAATACAACAGAGACAATATAACACCACTAATACAACAGAGACAATATAACACCACTAATACAACGGAGACAATATAACACCACTAATACAACAGAGACAATATAACATATAACACCACTAATACAACAGAGACAATATAACACCACTAATACAACAGAGACAATATAACACCACTAATACAACGGAGACAATATAACACCACTAATACAACAGAGACAATATAACATATAACACCACTAATACAACGGAGACAATATAACACCACTAATACAACAGAGACAATATAACATATAACACCACTAATACAACAGAGACAATATAACACCACTAATACAACAGAGACAATATAACACCACTAATACAACAGAGACAATATAACACCACTAATACAACAGAGACAATATAACATATAACACCACTAATACAACGAAGACAATATAACACCACTAATACAACAGAGACAATATAACACCACTAATACAACAGAGACAATATAACACCACTAATACAACAGAGACAATATAACACCACTAATACAACAGAGACAATATAACATATAACACCACTAATACAACAGAGACAATATAACACCACTAATACAACAGAGACAATATAACACCACTAATACAACAGAGACAATATAACATATAACACCACTAATACAACAGAGACAATATAACACCACTAATACAACAGAGACAATATAACATATAACAGCACTAATACAACAGAGACAATATAACACCACTAATACAACAGAGACAATATAACATATAACACCACTAATACAACGGAGACAATATAACACCACTAATACAACAGAGACAATATAACACCACTAATACAACGGAGACAATATAACACCACTAATACAACAGAGACAATATAACACCACTAATACAACAGAGACAATATAACATATAACACCACTAATACAACAGAGACAATATAACACCACTAATACAACAGAGACAATATAACACCACTAATACAACAGAGACAATATAACACCACTAATACAACAGAGACAATATAACATATAACACCACTAATACAACAGAGACAATATAACACCACTAATACAACAGAGACAATATAACACCACTAATATAACAGAGACAATATAACATGTAACACCACTAATACAACAGAGACAATATAACACCACTAATACAACAGAGACAATATAACACCACTAATACAACAGAGACAATATAACATATAACACCACTAATACAACAGAGACAATATAACATATAACACCACTAATACAACAGAGATAATATAACACCACTAATACAACAGAGACAATATAACACCACTAATACAACAGAGACAATATAACACCACTAATACAACAGAGACAATATAACATATAACACCACTAATACAACAGAGACAATATAACACCACTAATACAACAGAGACAATATAACACCACTAATACAACAGAGACAATATAACACCACTAATACAACAGAGACAATATAACACCACTAATACAACAGAGACAATATAACACCACTAATACAACAGAGACAATATAACACCACTAATACAACAGAGACAATATAACACTACTAATACAACAGAGACAATATAACATATAACACCACTAATACAACAGAGACAATATAACACCACTAATACAACAGAGACAATATAACACCACTAATACAACGGAGACAATATAACACCACTAATACAACAGAGACAATATAACATATAACACCACTAATACAACGGAGACAATATAACACCACTAATACAACAGAGACAATATAACATATAACACCACTAATACAACAGAGACAATATAACACCACTAATACAACAGAGACAATATAACACCACTAATACAACAGAGACAATATAACACCACTAATACAACAGAGACAATATAACATATAACACCACTAATACAACGAAGACAATATAACACCACTAATACAACAGAGACAATATAACACCACTAATACAACAGAGACAATATAACACCACTAATACAACAGAGACAATATAACACCACTAATACAACAGAGACAATATAACATATAACACCACTAATACAACAGAGACAATATAACACCACTAATACAACAGAGACAATATAACACCACTAATACAACAGAGACAATATAACATATAACACCACTAATACAACAGAGACAATATAACACCACTAATACAACAGAGACAATATAACATATAACAGCACTAATACAACAGAGACAATATAACACCACTAATACAACAGAGACAATATAACATATAACACCACTAATACAACGGAGACAATATAACACCACTAATACAACAGAGACAATATAACACCACTAATACAACGGAGACAATATAACACCACTAATACAACAGAGACAATATAACACCACTAATACAACAGAGACAATATAACATATAACACCACTAATACAACAGAGACAATATAACACCACTAATACAACAGAGACAATATAACACCACTAATACAACAGAGACAATATAACACCACTAATACAACAGAGACAATATAACATATAACACCACTAATACAACAGAGACAATATAACACCACTAATACAACAGAGACAATATAACATGTAACACCACTAATACAACAGAGACAATATAACACCACTAATACAACAGAGACAATATAACACCACTAATACAACAGAGACAATATAACATATAACACCACTAATACAACAGAGACAATATAACATATAACACCACTAATACAACAGAGATAATATAACACCACTAATACAACAGAGACAATATAACACCACTAATACAACAGAGACAATATAACACCACTAATACAACAGAGACAATATAACATATAACACCACTAATACAACAGAGACAATATAACACCACTAATACAACAGAGACAATATAACACCACTAATACAACAGAGACAATATAACACCACTAATACAACAGAGACAATATAACACCACTAATACAACAGAGACAATATAACACCACTAATACAACAGAGACAATATAACACCACTAATACAACAGAGACAATATAACACTACTAATACAACAGAGACAATATAACATATAACACCACTAATACAACAGAGACAATATAACACCACTAATACAACAGAGACAATATAACACCACTAATACAACAGAGAAAATATAACATATAACACCACTAATACAACAGAGACAATATAACACCACTAATACAACAGAGACAATATAACACCACTAATACAACAGAGACAATATAACACCACTAATACAACGGAGACAATATAACACCACTAATACAACAGAGACAATATAACATATAACACCACTAATACAACAGAGACAATATAACACCACTAATACAACAGAGACAATATAACACCACTAATACAACGGAGACAATATAACACCACTAATACAACAGAGACAATATAACATATAACACCACTAATACAACGGAGACAATATAACACCACTAATACAACAGAGACAATATAACATATAACACCACTAATACAACAGAGACAATATAACACCACTAATACAACAGAGACAATATAACACCACTAATACAACAGAGACAATATAACACCACTAATACAACAGAGACAATATAACATATAACACCACTAATACAACGAAGACAATATAACACCACTAATACAACAGAGACAATATAACACCACTAATACAACAGAGACAATATAACACCACTAATACAACAGAGACAATATAACACCACTAATACAACAGAGACAATATAACATATAACACCACTAATACAACAGAGACAATATAACACCACTAATACAACAGAGACAATATAACACCACTAATACAACAGAGACAATATAACATATAACACCACTAATACAACAGAGACAATATAACACCACTAATACAACAGAGACAATATAACATATAACAGCACTAATACAACAGAGACAATATAACACCACTAATACAACAGAGACAATATAACATATAACACCACTAATACAACGGAGACAATATAACACCACTAATACAACAGAGACAATATAACACCACTAATACAACGGAGACAATATAACACCACTAATACAACAGAGACAATATAACACCACTAATACAACAGAGACAATATAACATATAACACCACTAATACAACAGAGACAATATAACACCACTAATACAACAGAGACAATATAACACCACTAATACAACAGAGACAATATAACACCACTAATACAACAGAGACAATATAACATATAACACCACTAATACAACAGAGACAATATAACACCACTAATACAACAGAGACAATATAACACCACTAATATAACAGAGACAATATAACATGTAACACCACTAATACAACAGAGACAATATAACACCACTAATACAACAGAGACAATATAACACCACTAATACAACAGAGACAATATAACATATAACACCACTAATACAACAGAGACAATATAACATATAACACCACTAATACAACAGAGATAATATAACACCACTAATACAACAGAGACAATATAACACCACTAATACAACAGAGACAATATAACACCACTAATACAACAGAGACAATATAACATATAACACCACTAATACAACAGAGACAATATAACACCACTAATACAACAGAGACAATATAACACCACTAATACAACAGAGACAATATAACACCACTAATACAACAGAGACAATATAACACCACTAATACAACAGAGACAATATAACACCACTAATACAACAGAGACAATATAACACCACTAATACAACAGAGACAATATAACACTACTAATACAACAGAGACAATATAACATATAACACCACTAATACAACAGAGACAATATAACACCACTAATACAACAGAGACAATATAACACCACTAATACAACGGAGATAATATAACATATAACACCACTAATACAACAGAGATAATATAACACCACTAATACAACAGAGACAATATAACATATAACACCACTAATACAACAGAGACAATATAACACCACTAATACAACAGAGACAATATAACATATAACACCACTAATACAACAGAGACAATATAACATATAACACCACTAATACAACAGAGACAATATAACATATAACACCACTAATACAACAGAGACAATATAACACCACTAATACAACAGAGACAATATAACACCACTAATACAACAGAGACAATATAACACCACTAATACAACAGAGACAATATAACACCACTAATACAACAGAGACAATATAACACAGCTAATACAACAGAGATAATATAACACCACTAATACAACAGAGATAATATAACATATAACACCACTAATACAACAGGGACAATATAACACCACTAATACAACAGAGACAATATAACACCACTAATACAACAGAGACAATATAACACCACTAATACAACAGAGACAATATAACACCACTAATACAACAGAGACAATATAACATGTAACACCACTAATACAACAGAGACAATATAACATATAACACCACTAATACAACAGAGACAATATAACACCACTAATACAACAGAGACAATATAACACCACTAATACAACGGAGACAATATAACACCACTAATACAACAGAGACAATATAACATATAACACCACTAATACAACAGAGACAATATAACACCACTAATACAACGGAGACAATATAACACCACTAATACAACAGAGACAATATAACACCACTAATACAACGGAGACAATATAACACCACTAATACAACAGAGACAATATAACACTACTAATACAACAGAGACAATATAACATATAACACCACTAATACAACAGAGACAATATAACACCACTAATACAACAGAGACAATATAACACCACTAATACAACAGAGATAATATAACACCACTAATACAACAGAGACAATATAACACCACTAATACAACAGAGACAATATAACACCACTAATACAACAGAGACAATATAACACCACTAATACAACAGAGACAATATAACATATAACACCACTAATACAACAGAGACAATATAACATATAACACCACTAATACAACGGAGACAATATAACACCACTAATACAACAGAGACAATATAACACCACTAATACAACAGAGATAATATAACACCACTAATACATCAGAGACAATATAACATATAACACCACTAATACAACAGAGACAATATAACACCACTAATACAACAGAGACAATATAACATATAACACCACTAATACAACGGAGACAATATAACACCACTAATACAACAGAGACAATATAACACCACTAATACAACAGAGACAATATAACACCACTAATACAACAGAGACAATATAACACCACTAATACAACAGAGACAATATAACATATAACACCACTAATACAACAGAGACAATATAACACCACTAATACAACAGAGACAATATAACATATAACACCACTAATACAACAGAGACAATATAACACCACTAATACAACAGAGACAATATAACACCACTAATACAACAGAGACAATATAACACCACTAATACAACAGAGACAATATAACACCACTAATACAACAGAGACAATATAACACCACTAATACAACAGAGACAATATAACACCACTAATACAACAGAGACAATATAACACCACTAATACAACAGAGACAATATAACACCACTAATACAACAGAGACAATATAACACCACTAATACAACAGAGACAATATAACACCACTAATACAACAGAGACAATATAACACCACTAATACAACAGAGACAATATAACACCACTAATACAACAGAGACAATATAACATATAACAGCACTAATACAACAGAGACAATATAACACCACTAATACAACAGAGACAATATAACATATAACACCACTAATACAACAGAGACAATATAACACCACTAATACAACAGAGACAATATAACACCACTAATACAACAGAGACAATATAACATATAACACCACTAATACAACAGAGACAATATAACACCACTAATACAACAGAGACAATATAACACCACTAATACAACAGAGACAATATAACACCACTAATACAACAGAGACAATATAACACCACTAATACAACAGAGACAATATAACATATAACACCACTAATACAACAGAGACAATATAACACCACTAATACAACAGAGACAATATAACATGTAACACCACTAATACAACAGAGACAATATAACATATAACACCACTAATACAACAGAGACAATATAACACCACTAATACAACAGAGATAATATAACATATAACACCACTAATACAACAGAGATAATATAACACCACTAATACAACAGAGACAATATAACACCACTAATACAACAGAGACAATATAACACCACTAATACAACAGAGACAATATAACACCACTAATACAACAGAGACAATATAACACCACTAATACAACAGAGACAATATAACACCACTAATACAACAGAGACAATATAACACCACTAATACAACAGAGACAATATAACATATAACACCACTAATACAACAGAGACAATATAACACCACTAATACAACAGAGACAATATAACATATAACACCACTAATACAACAGAGACAATATAACACCACTAATACAACAGAGACAATATAACACCACTAATACAACAGAGACAATATAACACCACTAATACAACGGAGACAATATAACACCACTAATACAACAGAGACAATATAACACCACTAATACAACAGAGACAATATAACACCACTAATACAACAGAGACAATATAACACCACTAATACAACGGAGACAATATAACACCACTAATACAACAGAGACAATATAACATATAACACCACTAATACAACAGAGACAATATAACACCACTAATACAACAGAGACAATATAACACCACTAATACAACAGAGACAATATAACACCACTAATACAACAGAGACAATATAACATATAACACCACTAATACAACAGAGACAATATAACACCACTAATACAACAGAGACAATATAACACCACTAATACAACAGAGACAATATAACACCACTAATACAACAGAGACAATATAACACCACTAATACAACAGAGACAATATAACACCACTAATACAACAGAGACAATAAAACATATAACACTACTAATACAACAGAGACAATATAACACCACTAATACAACAGAGACAATATAACACCACTAATACAACAGAGACAATATAACACCACTAATACAACAGAGACAATATAACACCACTAATACAACAGAGACAATATAACACCACTAATACAACAGAGACAATATAACACCACTAATACAACAGAGACAATATAACACCACTAATACAACAGAGACAATATAACATATAACACCACTAATACAACAGAGACAATATAACACCTCTAATACAACAGAGACAATATAACACCACTAATACAACAGAGATAATATAACACCACTAATACATCAGAGACAATATAACATATAACACCACTAATACAACAGAGACAATATAACACCACTAATACAACAGAGACAATATAACATATAACACCACTAATACAACAGAGACAATATAACACCACTAATACAACAGAGACAATATAACACCACTAATACAACAGAGACAATATAACACCACTAATACAACAGAGACAATATAACACCACTAATACAACAGAGACAATATAACACCACTAATACAACAGAGACAATATAACACCACTAATACAACAGAGACAATATAACACCACTAATACAACAGAGACAATATAACATATAACACCACTAATACAACAGAGACAATATAACACCACTAATACAACAGAGACAATATAACACCACTAATACAACAGAGATAATATAACACCACTAATACAACAGAGACAATATA
The DNA here is from genome assembly GCF_057628025.1 of Oncorhynchus mykiss. Classification (NCBI taxonomy): domain Eukaryota; kingdom Metazoa; phylum Chordata; class Actinopteri; order Salmoniformes; family Salmonidae; genus Oncorhynchus; species Oncorhynchus mykiss. Next base: position 7,898,573 of record NC_143046.1, on the reverse strand, counting down.
ACACCACTAATACAACAGAGACAATATAACACCACTAATACAACAGAGACAATATAACACCACTAATACAACAGAGACAATATAACATATAACAGCACTAATACAACAGAGACAATATAACACCACTAATACAACAGAGACAATATAACACCACTAATACAACAGAGACAATATAACATATAACACCACTAATACAACAGAGACAATATAACACCACTAATACAACAGAGACAATATAACACCACTAATACAACAGAGACAATATAACATATAACACCACTAATACAACAGAGACAATATAACACCACTAATACAACAGAGACAATATAACATATAACACCACTAATACAACAGAGACAATATAACACCACTAATACAACGGAGACAATACAACACCACTAATACAACAGAGACAATATAACACCACTAATACAACAGAGACAATATAACATATAACAGCACTAATACAACAGAGACAATATAACACCACTAATACAACAGAGACAATATAACATATAACACCACTAATACAACAGAGACAATATAACACCACTAATACAACAGAGACAATATAACACCACTAATACAACAGAGACAATATAACACCACTAATACAACAGAGACAATATAACACCACTAATACAACAGAGACAATATAACATATAACACCACTAATACAACAGAGACAATATAACACTACTAATACAACAGAGACAATATAACACCACTAATACAACAGAGACAATATAACACCACTAATACAACAGAGACAATATAACATATAACACCACTAATACAACAGAGACAATATAACACCACTAATACAACAGAGACAATATAACACCACTAATACAACAGAGACAATATAACATATAACACCACTAATACAACAGAGACAATATAACACCACTAATACAACAGAGACAATATAACATATAACACCACTAATACAACAGAGACAATATAACACCACTAATACAACAGAGATAATATAACATATAACACCACTAATACAACAGAGACAATATAACACCACTAATACAACAGAGATAATATAACATATAACACCACTAATACAACAGAGACAATATAACACCACTAATACAACAGAGATAATATAACATATAACACCACTAATACAACAGAGACAATATAACATATAACACCACTAATACAACAGAGACAATATAACACCACTAATACAACAGAGACAATATAACACCACTAATACAACAGAGACAATATAACACCACTAATACAACAGAGACAATATAACATATAACACCACTAATACAACAGAGACAATATAACACCACTAATACAACAGAGACAATATAACAGCACTAATACAACAGAGACAATATAACACTACTAATACAACAGAGACAATATAACACCACTAATACAACAGAGACAATATAACACCACTAATACAACGAAGACAATATAACACCACTAATACAACAGAGACAATATAACACCACTAATACAACAGAGACAATATAACACCACTAATACAACAGAGACAATATAACACCACTAATACAACAGAGACAATATAACATATAACACCACTAATACAACAGAGACAATATAACACCACTAATACAACAGAGACAATATAACACCACTAATACAACAGAGACAATATAACATATAACACCACTAATACAACAGAGACAATATAACACCACTAATACAACAGAGACAATATAACACCACTAATACAACAGAGACAATATAACACCACTAATACAACAGAGACAATATAACACCACTAATACAACGGAGACAATATAACATATAACACCACTAATACAACAGAGACAATATAACACCACTAATACAACAGAGACAATATAACACTACTAATACAACAGAGACAATATAACATATAACACCACTAATACAACAGAGACAATATAACACCACTAATACAACAGAGACAATATAACACCACTAATACAACAGAGAAAATATAACATATAACACCACTAATACAACAGAGACAATATAACACCACTAATACAACAGAGACAATATAACACCACTAATACAACAGAGACAATATAACACCACTAATACAACGGAGACAATATAACACCACTAATACAACAGAGACAATATAACATATAACAACACTAATACAACAGAGACAATATAACACCACTAATACAACAGAGACAATATAACACCACTAATACAACGGAGACAATATAACACCACTAATACAACAGAGACAATATAACATATAACACCACTAATACAACGGAGACAATATAACACCACTAATACAACAGAGACAATATAACATATAACACCACTAATACAACAGAGACAATATAACACCACTAATACAACAGAGACAATATAACACCACTAATACAACAGAGACAATATAACACCACTAATACAACAGAGACAATATAACATATAACACCACTAATACAACAGAGACAATATAACACCACTAATACAACAGAGACAATATAACACCACTAATACAACAGAGACAATATAACACCACTAATACAACAGAGACAATATAACACCACTAATACAACAGAGACAATATAACATATAACACCACTAATACAACAGAGACAATATAACACCACTAATACAACAGAGACAATATAACACCACTAATACAACAGAGACAATATAACATATAACACCACTAATACAACAGAGACAATATAACACCACTAATACAACAGAGACAATATAACATATAACAGCACTAATACAACAGAGACAATATAACACCACTAATACAACAGAGACAATATAACATATAACACCACTAATACAACGGAGACAATATAACACCACTAATACAACAGAGACAATATAACACCACTAATACAACGGAGACAATATAACACCACTAATACAACAGAGACAATATAACACCACTAATACAACAGAGACAATATAACATATAACACCACTAATACAACAGAGACAATATAACACCACTAATACAACAGAGACAATATAACACCACTAATACAACAGAGACAATATAACACCACTAATACAACAGAGACAATATAACATATAACACCACTAATACAACAGAGACAATATAACACCACTAATACAACAGAGACAATATAACACCACTAATACAACAGAGACAATATAACATGTAACACCACTAATACAACAGAGACAATATAACACCACTAATACAACAGAGACAATATAACACCACTAATACAACAGAGACAATATAACATATAACACCACTAATACAACAGAGACAATATAACATATAACACCACTAATACAACAGAGATAATATAACACCACTAATACAACAGAGACAATATAACACCACTAATACAACAGAGACAATATAACACCACTAATACAACAGAGACAATATAACATATAACACCACTAATACAACAGAGACAATATAACACCACTAATACAACAGAGACAATATAACACCACTAATACAACAGAGACAATATAACACCACTAATACAACAGAGACAATATAACACCACTAATACAACAGAGACAATATAACACCACTAATACAACAGAGACAATATAACACCACTAATACAACAGAGACAATATAACACTACTAATACAACAGAGACAATATAACATATAACACCACTAATACAACAGAGACAATATAACACCACTAATACAACAGAGACAATATAACACCACTAATACAACAGAGACAATATAACATATAACACCACTAATACAACAGAGACAATATAACACCACTAATACAACAGAGACAATATAACACCACTAATACAACAGAGATAATATAACATATAACACCACTAATACAACAGAGATAATATAACACCACTAATACAACAGAGACAATATAACATATAACACCACTAATACAACAGAGACAATATAACACCACTAATACAACAGAGACAATATAACATATAACACCACTAATACAACAGAGACAATATAACATATAACACCACTAATACAACAGAGACAATATAACACCACTAATACAACAGAGACAATATAACACCACTAATACAACAGAGACAATATAACATATAACACCACTAATACAACAGAGACAATATAACACCACTAATACAACAGAGACAATATAACACCACTAATACAACAGAGACAATATAACACCACTAATACAACAGAGACAATATAACACCACTAATACAACAGAGACAATATAACACTGCTAATACAACAGAGACAATAAAACACCACTAATACAACAGAGACAATATAACATATAACACCACTAATACAACAGAGACAATATAACATATAACACCACTAATACAACAGAGACAATATAACACCACTAATACAACAGAGACAATATAACACCACTAATACAACAGAGACAATATAACACCACTAATACAACAGAGACAATATAACACCACTAATACAACAGAGACAATATAACACCACTAATACAACAGAGACAATATAACACAGCTAATACAACAGAGATAATATAACACCACTAATACAACAGAGATAATATAACATATAACACCACTAATACAACAGGGACAATATAACACCACTAATACAACAGAGACAATATAACACCACTAATACAACAGAGACAATATAACACCACTAATACAACAGAGACAATATAACACCACTAATACAACAGAGACAATATAACATGTAACACCACTAATACAACAGAGACAATATAACATATAACACCACTAATACAACAGAGACAATATAACACCACTAATACAACAGAGACAATATAACACCACTAATACAACGGAGACAATATAACACCACTAATACAACAGAGACAATATAACATATAACACCACTAATACAACAGAGACAATATAACACCACTAATACAACGGAGACAATATAACACCACTAATACAACAGAGACAATATAACACCACTAATACAACGGAGACAATATAACACCACTAATACAACAGAGACAATATAACACTACTAATACAACAGAGACAATATAACATATAACACCACTAATACAACAGAGACAATATAACACCACTAATACAACAGAGACAATATAACACCACTAATACAACAGAGATAATATAACACCACTAATACAACAGAGACAATATAACACCACTAATACAACAGAGACAATATAACACCACTAATACAACAGAGACAATATAACATATAACACCACTAATACAACAGAGACAATATAACATATAACACCACTAATACAACGGAGACAATATAACACCACTAATACAACAGAGACAATATAACACCACTAATACAACAGAGATAATATAACACCACTAATACATCAGAGACAATATAACATATAACACCACTAATACAACAGAGACAATATAACACCACTAATACAACAGAGACAATATAACATATAACACCACTAATACAACGGAGACAATATAACACCACTAATACAACAGAGACAATATAACACCACTAATACAACAGAGACAATATAACACCACTAATACAACAGAGACAATATAACACCACTAATACAACAGAGACAATATAACATATAACACCACTAATACAACAGAGACAATATAACACCACTAATACAACAGAGACAATATAACATATAACACCACTAATACAACAGAGACAATATAACACCACTAATACAACAGAGACAATATAACACCACTAATACAACAGAGACAATATAACACCACTAATACAACAGAGACAATATAACACCACTAATACAACAGAGACAATATAACACCACTAATACAACAGAGACAATATAACATATAACACCACTAATACAACAGAGACAATATAACACCACTAATACAACAGAGACAATATAACACCACTAATACAACAGAGACAATATAACACCACTAATACAACAGAGACAATATAACACCACTAATACAACAGAGACAATATAACACCACTAATACAACAGAGACAATATAACACAGCTAATACAACAGAGATAATATAACACCACTAATACAACAGAGATAATATAACATATAACACCACTAATACAACAGGGACAATATAACACCACTAATACAACAGAGACAAT
>NC_143046.1:7857500-7887500 GCF_057628025.1 Oncorhynchus mykiss | reverse complement strand
AAATTACAGGACTCTCTCATCTTTTTAAGTGGGAGAACTTGCACAATTGGTGGCTGACTAAATACTTTTTTGCCCCACTGTACACACACACACACACACACACACACACACACACACACACACACACACACACACACACACACACACACACACACACACACACACACACACATACAAGCATACAGCATATTTGAAGGTGTAATCGAAGCTAGCAATGCATACTCCAATTCCGAGCACCCATATGGACATTTTAAACAGTAGATTTTGCTCTATATTCAGTGTAGTTTCTCACCGTGTGATGGTAGATAGGATATCCTTAGCCCTGATATGGCTGTAGCTTCCATAGGATATCCTTAGCCCTGATATGGCTGTAGCTTCCATAGGATATCCTTAGCCCTGATATGGCTGTAGCTTCCATAGGATATCCTTAGCCCTGATATGGCTGTAGCTTCCATAGGATATCCTTAGTCCTGATATGGCTGTAGCTTCCATAGGATATCCTTAGTCCTGATATGGCTGTAGCTTCCATAGGATATTCTTAGCCCTGATATGGCTGTAGCTTCCATAGGATATTCTTAGCCCTGATATGGCTGTAGCTTCCATAGGATATCCTTAGCCCTGATATGGCTGTAGCTTCCATAGGATATCCTTAGCCCTGATATGGCTGTAGCTTCCATAGGATATCCTTAGCCCTGATATGGCTGTAGCTTCCATATGATATCCTTAGTCCTGATATGGCTGTAGCTTCCATAGGATATTCTTAGCCCTGATATGGCTGTAGCTTCCATAGGATATTCTTAGCCCTGATATGGCTGTAGCTTCCATAGGATATCCTTAGCCCTGATATGGCTGTAGCTTCCATAGGATATCCTTAGCCCTGATATGGCTGTAGCTTCCATAGGATATTCTTAGCCCTGATATGGCTGTAGCTTCCATAGGATATCCTTAGCCCTGATATGGCTGTAGCTTCCATATGATAGATATCCTTAGTCCTGATATGGCTGTAGCTTCCATAGGATATTCTTAGCCCTGATATGGCTGTAGCTTCCATAGGATATTCTTAGCCCTGATATGGCTGTAGCTTCCATAGGATATCCTTAGCCCTGATATGGCTGTAGCTTCCATAGGATATCCTTAGCCCTGATATGGCTGTAGCTTCCATAGGATATTCTTAGCCCTGATATGGCTGTAGCTTCCATAGGATATCATTAGCCCTGATATGGCTGTAGCTTCCATAGGATATCCTTAGCCCTGATATGGCTGTAGCTTCCATAGGATATCCTTAGCCCTGATATGGCTGTAGCTTCCATAGGATATCCTTAGCCCTAATATGGCTGTAGCTTCCATAGTATATACTTAGCCCTAATATGGCTGTAGCTTCCATAGGATATCATTAGCCCTGATATGATTGTAGCTTCCATAGGATATCCTTAGCCCTGATATGGCTGTAGCTTCCATAGGATATCCTTAGCCCTGATATGGCTGTAGCTTCCATAGGATATCCTTAGCCCTGATATGGCTGTAGCTTCCATAGGATATCATTAGCCCTGATATGGCTGTAGCTTCCATAGGATATCATTAGCCCTGATATGGCTGTAGCTTCCATAGGATATCCTTAGCCCTGATATGGCTGTAGCTTCCATAGGATATCCTTAGCCCTGATATGGCTGTAGCTTCCATAGGATATCCTTAGCCCTGATATGGCTGTAGCTTCCATAGGATATCCTTAGCCCTGATATGGCAGTAGCTTCCATAACAGTGTCTATGGAATCAGGGCTAGGATATTCTTACTGTTTATGTGTGACAGATTGGTCAGTAGCTAAATGTGATGTTAACTCTGGTTCTGTACTCACACACATTTATTTTTACTATCCTTGTGGGGACCAAACAATTGATTTCCGTTCAAAATCATATTTTCCCTAACCAATAAACCTAACACTAACCTTAACCTCTAACACTAACCTTAACCTCTAACACTAACCTTAATTAACCTCTAACACTAACCTTAACCTCTAACACTAACCTTAACCTCTAACACTAACCTTAACCTCTAACACTAACCTTAACCTCTAACACTAACCTTAACCTCTAACACTAACCTTAACCTCTAACACTAACCTTAACCCCTAACCCTAACACTAACCTTAACCTCTAACACTAACCTTAACCTCTAACACTAACCTTAACCCCTAAGCGTAAAATAGCCTTTTTCCTTCTTAGGACTGGTGAAATGTCCCTACTTGTCCAAATTCTCCTTGTTTTACAATCCTTGTGAGGACTTCTCGTCCCCTCAAGGATAGTAAAACCAAACGCACACACGGACACACACACGGACACACACACACACACACACACACACACACACACACACACACACACACACACACACACACACACACACACACACGTCCATCCAGCCAGCAGTATGAGCACCCCATAATTACATGTCTAATTGCAGAACCAATTACAGACAGCCCGTTAGTAGCTCGTTAGATCATTTTGTCACCCCGGCCCCTAATGTGGTGTAAAACAACACATTCGTTAGATACGAGCTAGAAACTGTACGTATTTGGGGAGAGAGGTAGGGAGGGGGGGAGGGGGAGGAGGGAGGGGGAGGGGGGGGGGAGAGAGGTAGGGAGGGGGGGAGGGGGGGGGGAGAGAGGTAGGGAGGGGGGGAGGGGGGGGGAGAGAGGTAGGGAGGGGGGGAGGGGGGGGGGAGAGGTAGGGAGGGAGGGGGTGAGGGAGAGAGGAGGGAGGGGGAGGGGGGGGAGAGGTAGGGAGGGAGGGGGTGAGGGAGAGGGGAGGGAGGTAGGGAGAGGTGAACCTGTTGCCCAAGGATCATGCACTAAAACTGTCAGAACAGAATTATCAGTATACCACCAGTAGACTACATTTCCTGTGTGTGTGTGTGTGCGTGTGTGTGTGTGTGTGTATGTGTGTGTGTGTGTATCATAACTGGCTGGGAGGGTCTATCAGTGATAAACACTTCTGGACTTAAAGAAGCAGAAAACTAAATACAGATCCATCTGATTGGTTTACCACTATCACCTGGTACGGCTCCATGCAGGGACTCATCTGATTGGTTTACCACTATCACCTGCTACGGCTCCATGCAGGGCCTCATCTGGTTGGTTTACCACTATCACCTGGTACGGCTCCATGCAGGGCCTCATCTGATTGGTTTACCACTATCACCTGGTACGGCTCCATGCAGGGACTCATCTGATTGGTTTACCACTATCACCTGGTACGGCTCCATGCAGGGACTCATCTGATTGGTTTACCACTATCACCTGCTACGGCTCCATGCAGAGCCTCATCTGATTGGTTTACCACTATCACCTGGTACGGCTCCATGCAAGGACTCATCTGATTGGTTTACCACTATCACCTGGTACGGCTCCATGTAGGGACTCATCTGATTGGTTTACCACTATCACCTGGTACGGCTCCATGCAGGGACTCATCTGGTTGGTTTACCACTATCACCTGGTACTGCTCCATGCAGGGACTCATCTGATTGGTTTACCACTATCACCTGGTACTGCTCCATGCAGGGACTCATCTGATTGGTTTACCACTATCACCTGCTACGGCTCCATGCAGGGACTCATCTGATTGGTTTACCACTATCACCTGCTACGGCTCCATGCAGGGCCTCATCTGTACATGATAACACTCAGACATTAAATTACACACCAAAATACCAATCAGAATCACCTTTATTCGCCAAGTAGATTTTCATTTAGCCAGAATTTAGATGAGGTGAAATGGTGCTGCCACAGTAAACACAAATCAACAGACAGAATAACACCTTCCAGTTCATAAAGTAGCACTTCCTAGTTTGACATTCAAAAGAAGCATACAGCAAAATATCATGAATCTTCATCATCTGTCTCTCTGTGGGTCGTCGTTTGTGAGACAGTTATTCACTACAGTAGAGATGTGTGCTACGATGGGGGAGGTTGAAGAAGGCTTTACCTTTGTAAGAGAGAACAAATTAGGCTGAGGAGGAGGACTTGGCGTCTAGCCCGTGGCGTTGTGGGGGAGGGGAGGCCGATGGCGAGGGACTCGGCGTCTCGGGAAAAATAGGAAATAAACAGGCAGTAGATCACTGCTCCACACAACTCCATCCAGATTCATCTCCTGAGGTGGGAATCCATCAAACCAGCCACCAAGAGATGAAGAGAGAGAGAGAGAGGGGAGGAGAGAGAGAAAGAGAGGTGGAGAGAGAGAGAGAGAGAGAGAGAGGGGGGGGATAGAGAGAAAGAGAGGTGGAGAGAGAGAGAGAGGGGAGGAGAGAGAGAAAGAGAGGTTGAGAGAGAGAGAAAGAGGTGGCGAGAGAGAGAGAGAGAGAGAGAGAGGGAGGGGGAGAGAGAGAGGGAGGGGGGATTGAAAGAGAGAGAGAGAGAGGGGGAGGGGGGAGAGAGAGAGGGAGGGTGATTGAGAGAGAGCGAGAGGGAAAGAGAGAGAGGTAGGGGGAAGGAGGGAGAGAGAGAGGGAGGGGAGAGAGAGAAAGAGAGAGGGGGGGGGGGGGAGAGGGGGGGATAGAGAGAGCGAGAGAGAGATGGACTGAGACCCCCAGTCCTTAATGGTACCCAGTGACAGAGAGTGATGGGGATGGACATTTTAGATACATCTCAGCAGAATCTGCTCCCATGGAAATGAAACTGGCAGCTGGAGAGAGAGACAGGCCTTTAAAGTACTGTGGATGGTAGATAGTTATGAGCATCCCTGACAAGAGCCTATAGATCACAGATAGATGTTTATGTGTATAACTGACCTATATCAGCTGATGGTAGATGGGGGGAGGAGGTGGAGGGGGAGGATGGGGAGGAGGTGGAGGATAGGGAGGAAGGGGAGCAGGTTGAAGAGGAGGATGATGATGGGGAGCAGGTGGAGGAGGAGGTTGAGGTGGAGGTTGAGGAAGAGGAGGATGGCAGGAGGAGGATGAGGTGGAGGAGGAGGATGGGGAGGAGGTTGAAGAGGAGGATGATGATGGGGAGGAGGAGGATGAGGTGTAGGATGGGGAGGAGGAGGATGAGGAGGATGGGGAGGATGGGGAGGAGGAGAATGAGGTGGAGGAGGATGAGATGGAGGAGGTTGAGGAGGAGGATGAGGATGTGGAGGATGAGGTGGAGGAGGAGGATGGGGAGGAGGTTGAGGAGGAGAAGGATGAGGTTGGGGAGGAGGATGAGGTGGAGGTGGAGGAGGAGGATGGGGAGGATGGGGAGGAGGTTGAGGAGGAGGAGGAGGAGGATGAGGTGGAGGACGGGGAGCAGGTGGAGGAGGAGGTTGAGGAAGTGGAGGATGGGGAGGAGGAGGATGAGGTGGAGGATGGGGAGGAGGTTGAGGAGGAGGATGAGATGGAGGATGGGGAGGAGGTTGAGGAGGAGGATGAGGATGATGGGGAGGAGGATGAGGTGGAGGATGGGGAGGAGGTTGAGGAGGAGGATGGGTTGGAGGAGGATGAGGTGGAGGATGGGGAGGAGGATGAGGATGGGGAGGAGGAGGATGAGGTGGAGGAGGAGGATGGGGAGGATGGGGAGGAGGATGAGGAGGAGAATGAGGATGGGGAGGAGGAGGATGAGGTGGAGGAGGAGGATGGGGAGGAGGTTGAGGAGGAGGATGAGGATGGGGAGGAGGATGAGGTGGAGGAGGAGGATGGGGAGGAGGTTGAGGAGGAGGAGGAAGATGAAGTGGGGGAGGAGGAGGTTGAGGAGGAGGCGCTTGAGGAGGAGGAGGTTGAGGAGGAAGGGGAGGAAGGGGAGGATGGGGAGGATGTTGAGGAAAAGGAGGAGGATGGGGATGAGGTTGAGGAAGAGGAGGTTGAGGAGGAGGTTGAGGAGTAGGAGGATGGGGAGGATGGGGAGGAGAAGGATGAGGAGGAGAAGGATGGGGAGGAGGTGGAGGAGGAGAAGAAGGTTGAGGAGGAGGATGTGGATGAGGTGGAGGAGGAGGTTGAGGAGGATGAGGAGGATGGGGTGGAGGAGGAGGATGATGGGGAGGATGATGGGGAGGAGGAGGAGGTGGTAGAGGTTGAGGAGGTGGAGGAGCTGGAGAAGGAGGAGGATGGGCTACCCTGCCGCCCCTACACTCTAACCACTAGGCTACCTGCTAACCCTACACTCTAACCACTAGGCTAACTGCCGCCCCTACAATCTAACCACTAGGCTACCCTGCCTCAAACCACTAGGCTACCCTGCCACCCCTACACTCTAACCACTAGGATACCTGCTGCCCCTACACTCTAACCACTAGGCTACCTGCCACCCCTACACTCTAACCACTAGGCTACCCTGCCACCCCTACAATCTAACCACTAGGCTACCCTGCCGCCCCTACAATCTAACCACTAGGCTACCCTGCCTCTAACCACTAGGCTACCCTTCCTCTAACCACTAGGCTACCCTACCGGATCCTACAATCTAACCACTAGGCTACCCTGCCACCCCTACAATATAACCACTAGGCTACCCTGCCTCTAACCACTAGGCTACCCTGCCACCCATACAATCTAACCACTAGGCTACCTGCCGCCCCTACAGTCTAATCACTAGGCTACCTTCCGCCCCTACACCCTAAACACTAGGCTACCCTGCCACCCCCTACACTCTAACCACTAGGCTACCTGCCACCCCTACAATCTAACCACTAGGCTACCCTGCCTCAAACCACTAAGCTACCCTGCCTCTAACCACTAGGCTACCCTGCTTCTAACCACTAGGCTACCCTGCTGCCCCTACAATCTAACCACTAGGCTACCCTGCCTCTAACCACTAGGCTACCCTGTCTCTAACCACTAGGCTACCCTTCCGCCCCTACAATCTAACCACTAGGCTACCCTGCCTCTAACCACTAGGCTACCCTGACTCTAACCACTAGGCTACCCTGCCACCCCTACAATCTAACCACTAGGCTACCCTGCCTCAAACCACTAGGCTACCCTGCCACTAACCACTAGGCTACCCTGCCGCCGCTACAATCTAACCACTAGGCTACCCTACCTCTAACCACTAGGCTACCCTGCCTCTAACCACTAGGCTACCCTGCCACCCCTACAATCTAACCACTAGGCTACCCTGACACCCCTACAATCTAACCACTAGGCTACCCTGCCTCTAACCACTAGGCTACCCTGCCTCAAACCACTAGGCTACCCTGCCTCTAACCACTAGGCTACCCTGCCTCTAACCACTAGGCTACCCTGCCTCTAACCAGTAGGCTACCCTGCCTCTAACCACTAGGCTACCCTGCCTCTAACCACTAGGCTACCCTGCCTCTAACCACTAGGCTACCCTGCCTCTAACCACTAGGCTACCCTGCCTCAAACCACTAGGCTACCCTGCCTCTAACCACTAGGCTACCCTGCCTCTAACCACTAGGCTACCCTGCCTCTAACCACTAGGCTACCCTGCCTCTAACCACTAGGCTACCCTGCCTCTAACCACTAGGCTACCCTGCAGCCAACATGAGTCATGAATGGTTAATGAAGGGTAGTGTTATCTGACGCTGCCTCTGATATGTAATTAGATCAACATTTCATGTGGATAGAGGCGGATGCACACATGCAGTGAACATTTTGTTAGTGTCTCGTAATTTGGTTGGTTTTCCTTCTGTCTTGGGGAAGTTGAGTTTCTGGTTGCCAGCATCATACAGCTGCAAGAGGCAAAGCAATTAAAAAGCCACTAATGAGAGGAATATACATTTTTAATTTTTTTCTGGGAGGATTTTCCCCAAATGCATTGCATGTTGACAATGATAAGAGCCATTGTTACACAAGGGTGTTCTGCTGTCATCTGACTTGGCATGGAGCAGACCTGTGAGCCATTCCAGGCCTAGAATAAAAACAATTACATTCAGGGCAGAAAGACAGACCTGAAGTGCACACTAATTCCCAGTGCCAGGGACAGCAGATGAGGGGTACAGGGCGATGCCCCTCCAACTAACCCTGGGCCCTGTATGACCTGCCAGCCCAGCAGGCCTCTCTCATCCCCACGCCCACACGCCCTCAAGGCCTGAAAATGCAGGCTTAGACAACCCCTCCCTACAAACCCATGAGATCCTTGCTGAATGATGGCATGACATATATTTCTGTCCATCATGGATGTTGCAAGGTTCAGTGTCTCGGCAGATGTCATCCACTAATATCTCCATGAGACAGCGACACAACAGACCTATCTGTGAGAAAATGAGAAAGAGAGTGAGGATAATAAAATAATAACACTTTCTAAATTCTAACTCCTAAGTTCACATAAATAACATGAGTTAATATATTTTTGTAGATTATAAAATGTTAAATAATTTTCTTACTACTAAACAAAAGTGTTATGTTGGTGTTGTTTTACTGAGCATACAGCTGTTGTTTTGATCCAAATATCAGAGGAGAGAAGTAAATAGTCTATTTCTAGAGTTGTAAAAAAAATAATTCCTTTCAGAAACACAAAGGAAATGCAAAATGATGATCTAATTCCATCATGTCTGGAAGGTGACTGAACTACAAAAGAGAGTCAATTATTCTCGGTATGTTTATTGATCCGGTAGTAGTAGCACAAAGCACAGCAACACTACCTGAATGAGATGCATGAACACAGATGTCTCAATAAATTTGTCTATTTCAAATGGACATTTTGTGATGAATCTGTTTCTATAAAAACCATCATGAGATACACAGACTGTGTGAACCAAGGCATGCATACGGTAGGTAGGTGACCCAGTCAAATGCACTTCTTGTACAAAATAAATGTATCTTGTCAGTTCAGCCCAGAAATCAGCAGCCACAGTTGTCACCTCTGATGTTTTCTTCAAATTGATCATCTTTCTGATAATTCAAGAAAGGACCCTTACAAAACAAGATTGCAGTCAGTGCAGTATAACTGTAGTATAACTGTAGTACACTGTAGTATAACTGTAGTATAACTGCAGTACACTAGTATAACTGTAGTACACTGTAGTATAACGTAGTTAGAATGTAGTATATCTGCAGTACACTGTAGTATAACCGTAGTTAGAATGTAGTATAACTGCAGTACACTGTAGTATAACCGTAGTTAGAATGCAGTATATCTGCAGTACACTGTAGTATAACCGTAGTTAGAATGCAGTATATCTGCAGTACACTGTAGTATAACCGTAGTTAAAATGCAGTATAACTGCAGTACACTGTAGTATAACCGTAGTTAGAATGCAGTATATCTGCAGTACACTGTAGTATAACCGTAGTTAAAATGCAGTATAACTGCAGTACACTGTAGTATAACCGTAGTTAGAATGCAGTATATCTGCAGTACACTGTAGTATAACCGTAGTTAGAATGCAGTATATCTGCAGTACACTGTAGTATAACCGTAGTTAAAATGCAGTATAACTGCAGTACACTGTAGTATAACCATAGTTAGAATGCAGTATATCTGCAGTACACTGTAGTATAACCATAGTTAAAATGCAGTATAACTGCAGTACACTGTAGTATAACCGTAGTTAGAGTGCAGTATATCTGCAGTACACTGTAGTATAACCGTAGTTAAAATGCAGTATAACTGCAGTACACTGTAGTATAACCGTAGTTAGAGTGCAGTATAACTGCAGTACACTGTAGTATAACCGTAGTTAGAATGCAGTATAACTGCAGTACACTGTAGTATAACCATAGTTAGAATGCAGTATATCTGCAGTACACTGTAGTATAACCGCAGTTAAAATGCAGTATAACTGCAGTACACTGTAGTATAACCATAGTTAGAATGCAGTATATCTGCAGTACACTGTAGTATAACTGCAGTTAGAATGCAGTATATCTGCAGTACACTGTAGTATAACCGTAGTTAGAATGTAGTATATCTGCAGTACACTGTAGTATAACCGTAGTTAAAATGTAGTATATCTGCAGTACACTGTAGTATAACCGTAGTTAGAATGTAGTATATATGCAGTACACTGTAGTATAACCGTAGTTAGAATGCAGTATAACTGCAGTACACTGTAGTATAACCGTAGTTAGAATGCAGTATATCTGCAGTACACTGTAGTATAACCGTAGTTAGAATGCAGTATATCTGCAGTACACTGTAGTATAACCGTAGTTAAAATGTAGTATATCTGCAGTACACTGTAGTATAACCGTAGTTAGAATGTAGTATATCTGTAGTACACTGTAGTATAACCAAGGTTAGAATGCAGTATATCTGTAGTACAACCGTAGTTAGAATGCAGTATATCTGTAGTATAACCGTAGTTAGAATGCAGTATATCTGCAGTACACTGTAGTATAACCGTAGTTAGAATTCAGTATATCTGCAGTACGTTGCAAAATACTGCGTCCAAAATTAAAAAACTTTTTTTTTTTACTGTAGTAATTTTGCAGTGTAACTGCAGTTAGAGTGCAGAACACTGCAGTTATTCTGCAATCACCGCTTCCAAAACACCACAGTCGACTGTAGTTACTACACTTTTACTGCAGTTTTAAAACTGCAATCTTTTTTTGTTGTTGTAAGGGCTAACATTCACAAATCTGCTGCTAGACTAAAAAAAGAACATTGAAAACACAAACACAGTCAGCACTGATATAACCCTTAATAACAGCATTTAACTGATGTTGTCTTATGTAGCTGTTATAAAGGCTTTATGAATGCATACGTACCCCCCCGTACGTATGCATTCATAAAGCCTTTATAACAGCTACAGTGAAGTGTTACCACCTGTTATAATCAAAGCAGTGTTATTTAAAAGACCTCTGACCTCTTGAGTCCAGTATTCAGCTAGCTCTTTCAATGGAACCATTCTCATCGGCTTGAACTGGTGTATTCTGTTAGGTCCATAATGGAACTCACCATTCTCATCTTATTATTGACCCCACTGTGTTCTGTTGGGTCCATAATGGAACTCACCATTCTCATCTTATTATTGACCCCACTGTGTTCTGTTGGGTCCATAATGGAACTCACCATTCTCATCTTATTATTGAACCCACTGTGTTCTGTTGGATCCATAATGGAACTCACCATTCTCATCTTATTATTGACCCCACTGTGTTCTGTTAGGTCCATAATGGAACTCACCATTCTCATCTTATTATTGACCCCACTGTGTTCTGTTGGGTCCATAATGGAACTCACCATTCTCATCTTATTATTGACCCCACTGTGTTCTGTTGGGTCCATAATGGAACTCACCATTCTCATCTTATTATTGAACCCACTGTGTTCTGTTGGATCCATAATGGAACTCACCATTCTCATCTTATTATTGACCCCACTGTGTTCTGTTAGGTCCATAATGGAACTCACCATTCTCATCTTATTATTGAACCCACTGTGTTCTGTTAGGTCCATAATGGAACTCACCATTCTCATCTTATTATTGAACCCACTGTGTTCTGTTAGGTCCATAATGGAACTCACCATTCTCATCTTATTATTGACCCCACTGTGTTCTGTTGGGTCCATAATGGAACTCACCATTCTCATCTTATTATTGAACCCACTGTGTTCTGTTGGATCCATAATGGAACTCACCATTCTCATCTTATTATTGACCCCACTGTGTTCTGTTAGGTCCATAATGGGACTCAAGACTCACTCTAGCCTTAAAGTAGCTATTGTTTCTTTGAAGAAGCTTGAGGACGGACCAGTTAGTCACAGATCCATTCATATGTCTGTCTCTCTGTCTCCCACTTTCATGGTGCCAAAGACAAATCTGCCTGATGGTTAAAGTTTGTGCTTTCAAATTAAAAACAGGAACTTAAAAAAAAAACAGGAAATATGACATTTAGCATGGAAAACTAAACCTTGTGTCTTAAATGGCACCCTATTCCCTACATAGTGCATCAATTTTATTTTAACATTCAAAAGTAGTGCACTATATAGGGAATAGGGTGCCATTTGGGACCTACATACCTTGCTATGTGGTGAGAGATTGAACCACCGGCATCGGGACGGTGGCGTCGTCGGAGGTACGACTCCGTCTGTTCCCAATGTCTTCACTACTACGTTTAATTCCATGACAAAAATAAAGCATCCGTTGGTTTTCAGTAAGTTAACAGTTTAGTATCTAAAGTATTACATCATGCTAGTTCAGTGGTTTTTTCAGCTACACACTACTTATGTTTTCTCTGCATAATAAATATACTATTGATTGTCTTGATCAGACCCACTACGTATTCAATCCCTGAATATTAAATCAGAGGAAAATCATTAAAAATCATAGTCCACACCACCAAAGCCATAAACAACAACAACAAAAAAGCCCAAATAAATAATAAGTATTTGATGATGTAAAGCTTTACTTTTTTTTTTTAATGATGATGATGTCATAGACCTACAAGGTCTTCTCTGTGGAATCTTAACCATATCCGGTGAAATGTTTTGTGATTTTTCTTGAATAGAAATCTGATGGTTTCTATGAGAGATAGAATATCGGGATGGTAACTGGTAGACAAATTACAGATTTACACCCCTTTTGGAAATAGGTAAACCTCGACCAAGGATTGGATGTGAGGGGAGGGGGTGGAGCTCCGCGGTGACTGTGAGGAATTCTATAGGTCAGGAGTCAAGAAATACCTCATGATAACCTGGAAGTGAACCAGTGAGGAATTCTATAGGTCAGGAGTCAAGAATTACCTCATGATAACCTGGAAGTGAACCAGTGAGGAATTCTATAGGTCAGGAGTCAAGAATTACCTCATGATAACCTGGAAGTGAACCAGTGAGGAATTCTATAGGTCAGGGGTCAAGAATTACCTCATGATAACCTGGAAGTGAACCAGTGAGGAATTCTATAGGTCAGGAGTCAAGAATTACCTCATGATAACCTGGAAGTGAACCAGTGAGGAATTCTATAGGTCAGGAGTCAAGAATTACCTCATGATAACCTGGAAGTGAACCAGTGAGGAATTCTATAGGTCAGGGGTCAAGAATTACCTCATGATAACCTGGAAGTGAACCAGTGAGGAATTCTATAGGTCAGGAGTCAAGAATTACCTCATGATAACCTGGAAGTGAACCAGTGAGGAATTCTATAGGTCAGGAGTCAAGAATTACCTCATGATAACCTGGAAGTGAACCAGTGAGGAATTCTATAGGTCAGGGGTCAAGAATTACCTCATGATAACCTGGAAGTGAACCAGTGAGGAATTCTATAGGCCAGGAGTCAATAAATACCTCATGGTAACCTGGAAGTGAACCAGTGAGGAATTCTATAGGCCAGGAGTCAATAAATACCTCATGATAACCTGGAAGTGAACCAGTGAGGAATTCTATAGGCCAGGAGTCAATAAATACCTCATGGTAACCTGGAAGTGAACCAGTGAAGGGCAGCGAAGTGGGATCCTATAACGCAGCATGCTTTTATCACAGCAAAACAGAAGTAAACAAAACATGAAGTGTGAATTAATCACAGAGGAAATACACATCATGCTATGACATCAAAACCGATAGCAAATCGAATGTTATAACCCTCTCTTCCCTCCCTGAATATTAAACTTTTGTAATTTTTTTCGTAATTCGTCAGTTTTGTTACTTTCACTGTGTTAAAAATCGCATAAACGTCATAATCTTAACCCATTTCTATAGAAGATAAATCCACTATGCTATCTAGAGCAAGAACAACCATGTCCAAATACATGTTCTGTCTTTTTTTAAACACAGCGGAAATAAAGACCCATCCAAAAAGTGTCCCATGAATACATTGAGATTGAGAAGAAAATAAAAGCAAACCAACTTATTATTCATAAATAATTAACATGTTTTCCTCAAATCAATCATGATCAATAAAGTTTCTTATAATACAAGACTAGTAGTCACATAATGCAAGTCAAGCTTCTGTGTTGATTTGTAAATATCATAAACAACAACACACATCCTCACACTGAGACAAGTAGTAGGTAATGTAACAGACCATCCATGAAGAGAAAAGAGGAAAGCTGGGTAAAAGGAGGAAGAGGAGGAGAAGAAAGATTCAACCCCATTGGCCCACAAACCCAGGAAGTAAGTGAGTCTAGCCCAGCCCAGTTCAGAGTCCAGTCCAAGCCCTTGTCGGTCTCCGGGACTGGGAGTCACCCCAGTCCCGGACTCAGTGACAGCCCTTCATACCCGACACGTAGGGTGAATCCTGCTGACGACACAGGGTCATCATCCCCTCCTGGTGTTCCTCAGGGCAGTCCACAAAGTCCGGCACAGGAAGCCCCGACAGGATCATCACCGACTTGTTCCAGATCATGAAGGTGGGCGCCACGGGGAGCAGGAAGCTGACCTCGAAGGTGTGCAGGTGTTGGGAGTTCATGGCGTCGTAGAAGGACAGGGAGTTGTTGTCGTAGTCCAGAAGGACTCCCAGACGTCTGAGCTGGTGGCTGGCCTCCACCAGCATCTCCTTGCCATTGTGACGCACCATGAAGTTGTTGTTACAGCGGGACAACACCCAGGAGGACGAGTTCTTTCCACTCCACTCGTTCTTAGGGGCTGACTTGTAAGCCACGCCCACAGCGTACCTGTCAGAGGGGATTACAGAGCGTCAGCTACGGACAACAACAAAAAACAATCGCATTTTATCAATGTCAATTTGAATGCACAGAGGCACCATGATGAGATCGTGAGGCCCATTGTGAGGCCCATTTTTGTTTTTTAGTATCTGTGACCAACAGTCATATTCCCAGTCATGTGAAATCTATAGATTAGGGCCTTATGAATATATTTACATGGACTTATTTCCTTATATGAACTGTAACTCAGTAAAATATATGCTGCGTTTCTATATTTTATTCAGTTTACATATTTTTTTATCGATAAAGCTTATTCCACCACTATGTGGGATCGATGGGATGAAAATGAAGTGTTTCTGCATGAAGCCGTGTGGCAACGAACCGTGTACATACAGTATTATCAATATCCCAACTCACCAGGTGGAGGCGCCCAGCAACACCTCCCAGTAGTGACAGCCGCTGTCGATGAAGACGGATCCCGCGGCTCCGTATGACCCCGTGCTGCTGAAGCGTTCTGGAGTGTGGCTCTTCTTCAGGGAGCTCTCATCTTTCTCCATGGTCAGGCAGTCGTTGGACAGACGCAGCTTCTTGTGGGCCGTCTTCGGGTCAAGCTTAAAAGGCTGACCTGGGAGAGAGGTGGAGGAGAAGACAGGGGGGACGTTTAGCTTCACAGAGGTTCTCTAGGTCTAGCAGACAGTAGCATTCGACATCAGCAGCAGAAGAAAGACAGGCGGGACAAGTGTCTCAGATGAACATCAGAAATAGGATATTGTGAATAATACTGTGGGTTTTATGACAGGGAACATCATATTAACATCTTATAACAACATGCCCATGGAACATTTTCATTTGAGAAAGTGGGAAAACGGAAAGAAAGAGAGAATTGGGGATGAAATGGGGTAGTATGTGTATGAATTGACAAAAGGAGCATCTTTCTCTGCCTATGTGTAGGATACTTGGAGGTTGTCCTTGGTCCTGAACGACCTGACATTTAACTCTGGACACCTCCAATCTCCTTTTCCTCCATCCCTGCTTCTCCTCCTCGTCTTCCACGGCTTTTAATGAGCAACAATGAAGCTCCCTCCATCCGCTCCCCCCCTCCTCTCGCTCTCCTCCCTGCCGGCCCCAATAATCTCCCTTCCGACTGAGTGTTACTGCACACGGATATGAGACGGTTTGGCTGTGTGCTTCTGAAAGCCAATTACATGAATAGCATGCTTTGATCTGCTTATCTCGGCGTACGCAGCCATTTTCAAACACACACACGGGCTCTGTCACAGGTTTCCTGGGGACTGCTCCTGAGACCAGTCTGGCTGGCTGAGGAGAGGAGAGGAGAGGAGATGAGAGGGGAGGAGAGGAGAGGAGAGGAGAGGAGGGGGGAGGAGAGGAGAGGAGAGGAGAGGAGGGGGGAGGAGAGGAGAGGAGGGGGGAGGAGAGGGGAGGAGAGGAGAGGGAGGGGAGGGGAGGAGTGGAGCGGAGTGGAGAGGAGAGGGGAGGAGAGGAGAGGAGAGGAGAGGAGAGGAGAGGAGAGGAGAGGAGAGGGGAGGAGAGGGGAGGATAGGAGAGGAGAGGGGAGGAGAGGAGGGGGAGGAGAGGAGAGGAGAGGAGTGAGGGGAGTGGAGAGGAGAGGAGAGGAGAGGGGAGGAGAGTGGAGGAGAGGGGAGGAGAGGAGAGGAGAGGAGAGGAGAGGAGAGGGGAGGAGAGGAGAGGGGAGGAGAGGGGAGGAGAGGAGTGGAGCGGAGTAGAGAGGAGAGAAGAGGAGAGGAGATCAGAGGAGAGGAGAGGAGAGGAGAGGGGAGGAGAGGAGAGGAGAGGAGGGGGGAGGAGAGGAGAGGAGAGGAGAGGGGAGGAGAGGAGAGGAGAGGAGAGGAGAGGAGAGGAGAGGAGAGGGGAGGAGAGGCGGGGGGAGGAGAGGAGTGGAGCGGAGTAGAGAGGAGAGGAGAGGAGAGGAGAGGAGAGGAGAGGAGAGGAGAGGGAGGAGAGGAGAGGAGTGGAGCGGAGTGGAGAGGTGAGGAGAGGGGAGGAGAGGAGAGGAGGGGGGAGGCGAGGAGAGGAGAGGAGAGGAGAGGAGAGGAGAGGAGAGGAGAGGAGAGGAGAGGAGGACAGAAGCTGTTGCACGTGAGGTACAAAAAACGCACACACAGACGTGTTACACACTGACGCACACCGACGTGGAAAACAACAAACCAGAAACAGTCATCACAAACACACGCACGCCATCCCTCTCATTACCAGTGTGTTCCAACACTTACAGAGCTGTCAATCAAAGGGCTGTGACAGAATGTCATCACTCCCTCATTACAGGGTTCCATCCTGTTTCCACGGACACAAGGTGTGCAACACAAAATGCCAATGCACTATATAATATATAGAATAGGGTGTCATTTGGGACACAGAGAGAGATGTCAGAGAGGACAGAGATGTCAGAGAGGACAGAGGTGTCAGAGAGGACAGAGGTGTCAGAGAGGACAGAGGTGTCATTCGGGACACAGAGAGAGAGATGTCAGAGAGGACAGAGGTGTCAGAGAGGACAGAGGTGTCAGAGAGGACAGAGGTGTCATTTGGGACACAGAGAGAGATGTCAGAGAGGACAGAGATGTCAGAGAGGACAGAGATGTCAGAGAGGACAGAGGTGTCATTTGGGACACAGAGAGAGATGTCAGAGAGGACAGAGGTGTCATTTGGGACAGAGAGAGAGATGTCAGAGAGGACAGAGGTGTCATTTGGGACACAGAGAGAGATGTCAGAGAGGACAGAGGTGTCATTTGGGACACAGAGAGAGATGTCAGAGAGGACAGAGGTGTCAGAGAGGACAGAGGTGTCAGAGAGGACAGAGGTGTCATTTGGGACACAGAGAGAGATGTCAGAGAGGACAGAGATGTCAGAGAGGACAGAGATGTCAGAGAGGACAGAGGTGTCAGAGAGGACAGAGGTGTCAGAGAGGACAGAGGTGTCATTTGGGACACAGAGAGAGATGTCAGAGAGGACAGAGGTGTCAGAGAGGACAGAGGTGTCAGAGAGGACAGAGGTGTCATTTGGGACACAGAGAGAGATGTCAGAGAGGACAGAGATGTCAGAGAGGACAGAGGTGTCATTTGGGACACAGGGAGAGATGTCAGAGAGGACAGAGATGTCAGAGAGGACAGAGGTGTCAGAGAGGACAGAGGTGTCATTTGGGACACAGAGAGAGATGTCAGAGAGGACAGAGATGTCAGAGAGGACAGAGGTGTCATTTGGGACACAGGGAGAGATGTCAGAGAGGACAGAGATGTCAGAGAGGACAGAGGTGTCAGAGAGGACAGAGGTGTCATTTGGGACACAGAGAGAGATGTCAGAGAGGACAGAGATGTCAGAGAGGACAGAGGTGTCAGAAAGGACAGAGGTGTCAGTCCATAGTTGAAGGGCTTCCCTCCGCGGGATAAATAATACAATGATTTGATGGAACAGACATGGGATTTTTTTACAACTAGGATTAGACATTTCATCTTTCGTACAATATTTTATAAATGACAGACGTGTAATTCACGGATGCTCACCGGTCTGTTAGTGTCTGTGTATTGTTGAGGCACTGAGGAGATGGAAATGAAAGCCGGAGCAATGTGTTTCTGTGTACCGTTCTGGTTGTGTATCTAAAGCGCTGTAGCTATCAGAGGAAGGGAAATGATTGAAAAAACGCATTTCAAAAGCACAAACACACACACTTTATGAGTGCAGTGTTTGGGATTTATGCGCTGGAGTAAACCTGTCAGAGGCAAGGAGAGGGAGTCTGGCTGACACTATCACGCTCCCTGCAACAGGAGAGAGAGAGAGAGAGAGAGAGAGAGAGAGAGAGAGAGAGAGAGAGAGAGAGAGACCTGGACTAGATGACAGCTCTACCCTCAGGACCGCAGACAGAGAGGTGGACAGATGGCATGGAGGAGAAGGAGGAGATATGGAGGGCAGTGAGATGATGTGCCATGGTTGCAGGCTGAGGGTCAGAGAGACAAGCAGAAAGCACAAGGACACTGCCCCAGAGAACAAGGCCTACCAGACCAGGGCAAGCCCTCTGCAACCCATCCCTCAACCCCCACCAACATCCTCCTTCTGCATCCCTCCTCCTCCTACATATCCCTCCTCATCCTCCCTATATACCCCTCCTCCTCCTCCCTATATATCCCTCCTCATCCTCCCTATATGTCCCTCCTCCTCCTCCTCCTATATATCCCTCCTCCTCCTCCCTATATATCCCTCCTCCTCCATATATATCCCTCCTCCTCCTCCCTAAATATGCCTCCTCCTCCTCCCTATATATCCCTCCTCTTCCCTATATATCCTCCTCCTCCTCCCTATATATCCCTCCTCCTCCTCCCTAAATATGCCTCCTCCCCCTCCTCCACTGATGTCTCCCCCTCCTCCTCCTCCTCCTCCTCCCTATATATCCCTCTTCCTCCTCCTCCCTAGATACCCCTCCTCCTCCCTATATATCCCTCCCCCTCCCTAGATACCCCCTCCTCCTCCCTATATATCCCTCCTCCTCCCGAAATATCCCTCTTCCTCCTCCTCCCTAGATACCCCCTCCTCCTCCCCAGTTCCCCCTCCTCCTCCCAGACACCCCTCCTCCTCATCCTCCTCCTCCCTATATATCCCCTCCTCCACTCCTCCTCCCTATATACCCCCTCCCTCCCAAAATATCCCTCTTCCCTCCCCACACACCCCCTCCCCTCCCTCCCTACGTCTCCCCTCCCCAGCACACCCCTCCTACCTCCCTATATATCCCTCCTCCCTCCCTACATCCCTCCTCCTCCTCCCTCATCTCCTCCTCCTCCTCCCTACAGACCCCCTCCTCCTCCCTACGTCTCCCTCCTCCTCCCCCCAACACACCCCCTCCTCCTCCCCACGTCTCCCCCTCCTCCTCCTCTCACACCCCTCCTCCTTCTCCTCCTCCCTATATCCCTCCTCTTCCTCCCTAGATACCCCCTCCTCCTCCCTATCTCCCCCTCCTCCCAGATCCCTCCTCCTCCTCCCTATGTCTCCCCTCCTCCTCCTCCCTATATCCCTCCTCCTCCCTATGTCTCCCCCTCCTCCTCCTCATATATCCCTCCTCTCCCTCCCATCTTCCTTCCTCCCAGCACACCCCTTCCTCCCCCTCCTCCTCCCGAGATACCCCCTCTCCTCCCACACCCCCGCCCTTTCCCACCCCCTGCTCCTCCCTATGCTCCCCCTCCTCCGCCTCCTCCTTTCCTACAAACCCCCTCCTTCCCTCCTCCCCATGTCTCCCCCTCCTCCTCCTCCCTATACACTCCTCCTCCTCCTTCATCCTCCCTCACCCTCCCTCCCCTCCTCCTCCTCCCAAGATACCCCCTCCTGCTCCTCCCTACACACCCCCTCCTCCTCCTCCTCATCCCAATACACCCCCTTCTTCCCTTCTTCCCCTACACACCCCTCTCTCCTCCTTCCTATATATCCCTCTCTCCTCCTCCCCTACACACCCCTCTCCTTCCGCAAAAATCCCCTCCTCCTCCCTACACACTCCGTCCTCCTCCTCCCTCATATATCCCCTCCCCTCTTCCTCCCAGATATCCCTCCTCCTCCTCCCAACACTCCCTCCTCCTCTTCCCTATATCCCTCCCTCCTCCCTAAATATCCCTCCTCCTCTTCCCTGAGCATCCTCCTCCTCCCTAAATATCCCTCCTCCTCTTCCCTATATCCCTCCTCCTCCCCTACTTCCTCCCACACACCCCCTCCTCCTCCCGCACAGTCCCCTCCTCCTCTTCCCCTAGACACCCCTTCTCCTTCTCCTCCCTATATATCCCTCCTCCTCCTCCTCCCTAAATATCCCTCCTCCTCCTCCCTATATCCCTCCTCCTCCCTAGATCCCTCCTCCTCCTCCCTATATATTTCCTCCTCCTCCTCCCTATATATCCCTCCGCCTCCTCCTCCCTCTACTCCCTACCTCCTCTCCTCCCTATACACACCCCTCCTCCTCCTCCCCTACACACCCCTCCTCCTCCTCCTTACACCCCCTCCTCCTCACTATATATCCCTCCTCCTCGCTACATACCTCCTCCCTATTATCCCTCCTCCTCCTCACCTTATATCCCTCTTCCTCCTCATCCCATACTTCATCTTCCTCCTCCTCTTCCCTATATATCATCTTCCTCCTCCTCGATCCTCTTCCCTATATATCCCTCCTTCCTGGTATATCCAACTTCCTTCTCCTCCTCTTCCCTATATATCAATCTTCCTCCTCCTCCTCCTCATCCCTATATATCCAACTTCCTCCTCCTCCTCCTCTTCCCTATATATCAATCTTCCTCCTCCTCCTCATCCCTATATATCCATCTTCCTCCTCCTCCTCCTCATCCCTATATATCCATCTTCCTCCTCCTCCTCATCCCTGATATCCATCTTCCTCCTCCATCCTCCCTACACCAGTGTTATTCATTGATGAACCCTTTTTACTGAGAATGATGATGGATGTCCGAGCCTGTCAATGTCACAGCCTTTATAAGTACATCAAGTGATTATATTTATGTCTTGTTGTCTTAAATGATTACCTAGTAATAGTGTAGATAACAGCCCGGCCTCTGTACAGTATACCCATCCAGAGTACAGTGCTCTTTGTTTCCAATTTGTTTCACAGTGGTATTTCTAGAGGAAGGAGTTTGGTACTAACATTACATGTCACTGTTATTTGTGAACGTGTTTCAGCAACCCTGAAATGTGACAAGCTAAAGCTAAAATCTCTAAGCCGCTTCTTGCCCTGTCGTTGGAAAAATATGACAACAACCACCCAAAAAATCCTCCCATCTTACTGCTGAGGCCTCAGGCTTTGACTAAAACTTATCCTGTGGTACTTAAAGGCTTCTCAATGTCTGCTTGAGGAGGGACTACCAAACACCATGAATGTTTCTTGATTGTTGTGACCCATTCTCTCTACCTTTACATGCTAGTGAAGAGCTTCTTCTGTGTATACTAATTACAGAGAAAGAGAGAGACAAACAGACAGAGAGAAAGAGACAGAGAGAGAGAGACAGAGAGAGAGAAAGAGTGAGAGAGAGAATAGCATCTATCTGTTGGGTTATTATGCTAGTTAACTGATTCTGATAATGAAGAGAAATGCCAGGTGCCAATCCAGTAGTATACATCATTCTCATCATCCAGGAGCCAAAGTGGACAGGTGCCACATTAATCCATCATCTCTCATAAAACAGATATATATCTATGAGAGGAGAGAGGAGGGGACAGGAGAAGAGGAGGAGGGGAGGGGAGATGAGGGGAAGAGAGGAGGGGAGGGGAGGAGGGGACAGGAGAGAGGAGGAGGGGAGGCGAAGAGGAGAGGAGGAGAAGAGAGAAGGGAGGGAGGAGGGGACAGGAGAAGAGGAGGAGGGGAGGCGAAGAGGAGAGGAGAGGAAGCGAGGATTGGAGGGGAGGGGAGGAGGGGACAGGAGAAGAGGAGGAGGGGAGGTGAGAGTAGAGGAGAGGAGAAGAGAGGAGGGGAAGGGAGGAGGGGAGGCGAGAGTAGAGGAGAGGAGAAGAGAGGAGGGGAAGGGAGGAGGGGAGGCGAGAGTAGAGGAGAGGAGAGAGAGGAGGGGAAGGGGAGGAGGGGAGGGGAGGAGGATACAGGAGAAGAGGAGGGGAGGCGAGAGAGAAACAGGCAAGAGGAGGAGGAAGCGAGGATTGGAGGGGAGGGGAGGAGGGGACAGGGAGAAGAGGAGGGGAGGCGAGAGTAGAGGAGAGGAGAGGAGGGGGAAGAAAGGAGGGAGGAGGGAGAGGAGAAGAGGAGGAGGGGAGGTGGTAAGAGAGAGGGAGAGGAGAAGAGAGGAGGGGAAGGGAGGAGGGGAGGGGAGGAGGGGACAGGAGGGGACAAGAAGAGGAGGAGAGGCGAGGAGGGAGAGGAGGGGAGGAGAGACAGAGGACTGTGCATGCCAAGGCTTGGCTGATGCTGTGGGCGCAAGCCAGCAGGCACCATAACGAGAGATACCGCGAGACAGTGTGTGTGTCTGTGTGTGTGTGTGAGACAGCTTAGCCTAGCTGCTGGGCCCAGTGATAAACCTTTGCAGCTGACGGATCCACCGACAGGGATTAGAGGGATGAGAGAGGGACGGAAGGATGAGAGAGGGACGGGAGGGATGAGAGAGGGACGGAAGGATGAGAGAGGGATGAGAGAGGGACGGAGGGATGAGAGAGGGAGGACATGCTAACTCACTGCTAGCTACAGATACCCTGTGTTTCACCTCTAAACCTCCTCCCGGGTGACTCCATAGCCTCTCTGATGGAATAATCCATGTGAATGCTGTCAGCACCTATCCGGCTGTAACAGGGGCATTTGTAAGAAATTGAAGCCCTGGGCGAGAGAGAGGCAGACAGGCAGGGCTGTAAACAGGTGCCATGTTGTACTTGAGAAGGGAGAGATCTTGGCATTAGCCAACCTGTCGTGTGACCAGGACGGAGAGAGAGAGAGAGAGAGAGAGAGGGAGGGATAGGGAAAGAGGGAGGGATAGGGAAAGAGGGAGGGAGGGAAAGAGGGAGGGAGAGAGAGGGAAAGAGGGAGGGAGAGAGAGGGAAGAGGGAGGGAGGGAGAGAGAGGGAAAGAGGGAGTGAGGGAGGGAGGGAGGGAGGGAGGGAGGGAGGGAGGGAGGGAGGGAGGGAGGGAGGGAGGGAGGGAGAGAGAGAGAGAGAAAGAGGGGGGGAGGGAGGGAGGGAGGGAGAGAGAGAGAGAGAGAGAGAGAGAGAGAGAGAGAGAGAGAGAGAGAGAGAGAGAGAGAGTGGGAGGGAGGGAGGGAGGGAGGGAGAAGGAAAGAGGGAGGTAGGGAGAGATAGGGAAAGAGGGAGAGAGGGAGAGGGAGGGAAAGAGGGAGAGAGGGAGAGGGAGGGAAAGAGAGAAAGAGAGAGAGAGAGAGAGAGAGAGAGGGAGGGAGGGGGGAGGGAGGGAGGGAGAGAGAGAGAGGGGAGAGAGAGGGAAAGAGGGAGGGAGGGAAAGAGGGAGGGAGAGAGAGGGAAAGCCTTTTCTCTCATCTATCTAGCCAGTGGCTGTTCTCTAATGTCCTGGAAGAACTGGTCTAATTGGATGCCAGGGGCCAGTGGGTCTACCCATAGAGGAGAGCCCCAGGCTGAGGTAAGCAGCTGTGAAGACAGGGTCTGGAGGGCCCACGGTATGGTGGGGCAACAGGGCCGGGAGCCTGGCGGTATGGTGGGGCAACAGGGCCGGAGCCTGGCGGTATGGTGGGGCAACAGGGCCGGGAGCCTGGCGGTATGGTGGGGCAACAGGGCCGGGAGCCTGGCGGTATGGTGGGGCAACAGGGCCGGGAGCCTGGCGGTATGGTGGGGCAACAGGGCCGGGAGCCTGGGGGTATGGTGGGGCAACAGGGCCGGGAGGCTGGGAGCCTGGGAGCCTGGCGGTATGGTGGGGCAACAGGGCCGGGAGCCTGGGGGTATGGTGGGGCATCAGGGCCGGGAGCCTGGCGGTATGGTGAGGCAACAGGGCCGGGAGCCTGGGGGTATGGTGGGGCAACAGGGCCGGGAGCCTGGCGGTATGGTGGGGCAACAGGGCCGGGAGGCTGGGAGCCTGGCGGTATGGTGGGGCAACAGGGCCGGGAGCCTGGGGGTATGGTGGGGCATCAGGGCCGGGAGCCTGGCGGTATGGTGGGGCAACAGGGCCGGGAGCCTGGGGGTATGGTGGGGCAACAGGGCCGGGAGCCTGGCGGTATGGTGGGGCAACAGGGCCGGGAGCCTGGTGGTATGGTGGGGCAATATGGCCGGGAGCCTGGCGGTATGGTGGGGCAACAGGGCCGGGAGCCTGGCGGTATGGTGGGGCAACTTACTGGGGACTTACTACTGGTTTTGAGGCAGACTGAAGGGACCAGAGGACTGGGGGACTTACTGTTGGTTTTGAGGCGGGCTGGTTCACTGTTGCGGCTGCCTGCCTGGTTGATGGCCTTGACAAAGAAGACATAACGTGTTCCACTCTGCAGGCCGTGCACCGTGTAGTGGTTCTGCTTGATGTTGGGGACAATCATCCAACTGTCCACACTGTTATACAGACCTGGAGAGAGATACAGACTGTTATACAGACCTAGAGATACATACTGTTATACAGACCTAGTGATACAGACTGTTATACAGACCTACTGTTATACAGACCTAGAGATACAGACTGTTATACAGACCTAGAGATACAGACTGTTATACAGACCTAGAGATACATACTGTTATAGAGACCTAGAGATACAGACTGTTATACAGACCTAGAGATACAGACTGTTATACAGACCTAGAGATACATACTGTTATACAGACCTACTGTTATACAGACCTAGAGATACAGACTGTTATACAGACCTACTGTTATACAGACCTACTGTTATACAGACCTAGAGATACATACTGTTATACAGACCTAGAGATACATACTGTTATACAGACCTACTGTTATACAGACCGAGAGATACAGACTGTTATACAGTCCTAGAGATACATACTGTTATACAGACCTGGAGAGAGATACAGACTGTTATACAGACCTAGAGATACAGACTGTTATACAGACCTAGAGATACAGACTGTTATACAGACCTAGAGATACATACTGTTATACAGACCTGGAGAGAGATACAGACTGTTATACAGACCTAGAGATACAGACTGTTATAGAGACCTAGAGATACAGACTGTTATACAGACCTAGAGATACAGACTGTTATACAGACCTAGAGATACATACTGTTATACAGACCTAGAGATACAGACTGTTATAGAGACCTAGAGATACAGACTGTTATACAGACCTAGACATACAGACTGTTATACAGACCTAGAGATACAGACTGTTATACAGACCTAGAGATACATACTGTTATACAGACCTACTGTTATACAGACCTAGAGATACAGACTGTTATACAGACCTAGTGATACATACTGTTACACTGTTAACTGAAAAAAAGTTCTGGGACACTGTAAAGTCCATGGAGAATAAGAACACCTCCTCCCAGCTGCCCACTGTACTGAGGCTACGAAACTCTGTCACCACCGATAAATCCACTATAATTGGGAATTTCAATAAGCATTTTGAGACGGCTGGCCATGCTTTCCACCTGGCCACCCCTACCCCTGTCAACAGCACTGCACCCCCCACAGCAACTCGCCCAAGCCTCCCCCATTTCTCCTTCACCCAAATCCAAATAGCTGATGTTCTGAAAGAGCTCCAAAATCTGGATCCCTACAAATCAGCCGGGCTACACAATCTGGACCCTCTCTTTCTAAAAATGATCTGCAGAAATTGTTGCAACCCCTATTACTAGCCTGTTCAACCTCTCTTTCGTATCGTCTGAGATTCCCAAAGATTGGAAAGCTGTCGTGGTCATCCCCCTCTTCAAAGGGGGAGACACTCTAGACCCAAACTGTTACAGAC
Organism: Oncorhynchus mykiss; assembly: GCF_057628025.1. Lineage (NCBI taxonomy): Eukaryota > Metazoa > Chordata > Actinopteri > Salmoniformes > Salmonidae > Oncorhynchus > Oncorhynchus mykiss. The sequence continues at coordinate 7,861,635 of NC_143046.1, read as the reverse complement.
CTATATCTATCCTACCCTTCCTTTCTAAGGTCTTTGAAAGCCAAGTTAACAAACAGATTACCGACCATTTCGAATCCCACCGTACCTTCTGCGCTATGCAATCTGGTTTCAGAGCTGGTCATGGGTTCACCTCAGTCACGCTCAAGGTCCTGAATAATAACCGCCATCGATAAAAGACAGTACTGTGCAGCCGTCTTCATCGACCTGGCCAAGGCTTTCGACTTTGTCAATCACCACATTCTTATTGGCAGACTCGATAGCCTTGGTTTCTCAAATGACTGCCTCGCCTGGTTCACCAACTACTTCTCAGATAGTGTTCAGTGTGTCAAATCGGAGGGCCTGTTGTCCGGACCTCTGGCAGTCTCTATGGGGGTACCACAGGGTTCAATTCTCAGGCCGACTCTTTTCTCTGTATTCATCAATGATGTCGCTCTTGCTGCTGGTGAGTCACTCATGCTGCCAAACATACCCTCGTAAAACTGACCATCCTACCGATCCTCGACTTCGGCGATGTCATTTACAAAATAGCCTCCAACACTCTGATCCTCAACTTCGGTGATGTTATTTACAAAATAGCCTCCAACACTCTACTCAACAAATTGGATGCAGTCTATCACAGTGCCATCTGTTTTGTCACCAAAGCCCCATATAATACCATATAAAGCCCCGCCTTATCTCAGCTCACTGGTCACCATAGCAGCACCCACCCTTAGCACGCGCTCCAGCAAGTATATCTCACTGGTCACCCCCAAAGCCAATTCCTCCTTTGGCCGCCTTTCCTTCCAATTCTATGCTGCCAATCACTTGAACGAACTGCAAAAATCACTGAAGCTGGAGACTCAAATCTCCCTCACTAACTTTAGGCACCAGCTGTCAGAGCAGCTCACAGATCACTGCACTTGTACACAGCCCATCTGTAAATAGCCCATCCAACTACCTCATCCCCATACTGTATTTATTTATTTATCTTGCTCCTTTGCACCCCAGTATCTCTACTTGCACATTTATCTTCTGCACATCAATCACTCCAGTGTTTAATTGGTATATTGTAATTACTTCGACACCATGGCCTATTTATTGTCATACCTCCCTTATCTTACCTCATTTGCAAAAACTGTATATAAACTTTTTTATACTGTATTATTGACTGTATGTTTGTTTATTCCATGTGTAACTCTGTGATGTTGTATGTGTCGAACTGCTTTACTTTATCTTGGCCAGGTCGCAGTTGTAAATGAGAACTCGTTCTCAACTAGCCTACCTGGTTAAATAAAGGTGAAATATACAGACCTAGAGATACATACTGTTATACAGACCTAGAGATACATACTGTTATAGAGACCTAGAGATACATACTGTTATAGAGACCTAGAGATACAGACTGTTATACAGACCTAGAGATACATACTGTTATACAGACCTAGAGATACATACTGTTATACAGACCTAGAGATACATACTGTTATAGAGACCTAGAGATACATACTGTTATAGAGACCTAGAGATACAGACTGTTATACAGACCTAGAGATACATACTGTTATACAGACCTAGAGATACAGACTGTTATACAGACCTACTGTTATAGAGACCTAGAGATCCAGACTGTTATACAGACCTATAGATACATACTGTTATACAGACCTAGAGATACAGACTGTTATACAGACCTAGAGATACAGACTGTTATACAGACCTAGAGAGAGATACATACTGTTATACAGACCTAGAGATACATACTGTTGTACAGACCTAGAGATACATACTGTTATACAGACCTAGAGATACAGACTGTTATACAGACCAAGAGATACAGACTGTTATACAGACCTAGAGATACAGACTGTTATACAGACCTAGAGATACATACTGTTATACAGACCTAGATATACAGACTGTTATACAGACCTAGAGATACATACTGTTATACAGACCTACTGTTATACAGACCTAGAGATACTCATCCTCTCATCCTTTCTCCTCTCATCCTCTCATCCTCTTAACCTCTCTCCTCTTTCCTTGCCTCCTCTCTACTTCCCTCCTCTCTCCTTACCTCATCGCCCTTGTCTCCTTTCTCCTTGCCTCCATTCTAACCTAATTGTATTGGAGGAGAAGGTCCATGGTCTTGAGGAGAGAGGATGAGAGTAATTGAAAAAGGATAAATTGAGACAGAGCATCCGGGCTGTGTCCCAAATGGCCCTATGGGCCCTGGACAAAAGTGGTGGACTATGTAGGGAACAGGGTGCTAATTGGGACCCATTCCAAGCGACTGTGGGCACATGAAAGCAGAGAAAAACACAAAGCATTATGGAAGGAGAGCAGGGCTGCTTTAGACACAGGCTTTGATGCTGCAACATAAAATAGGTGTGTGTGTTAGTGTGTGTGTTAGTGTGTGTGTGTTAGTGTGTGTGTAAGTGTGTGTGTTAGTGTGCTTTAGTGTGTGTGTTAGTGTGTGTGTTAGTGTGTGTGTTAGTGTGTGTGTGTTAGTGTGTGTGCAAGTGTGTGTGTTAGTGTGCTTTAGTGTGTGTGTTCGTCTGTGTGTTAGTGTGTGTGTAAGTGTGTGTGTTAGTGTGCTTTAGTGTGTGTGTTAGTGTGTGTGTTAGTGTGTGTGTTAGTGAGTGTGTTAGTGTGTGTGTGTTAGTGTGTGTGTTAGTGTGTGTGTGTAAGTGTGTGTGTTAGTGTGCTTTAGTGTGTGTGTTAGTGTGTGTGTTAGTGTGTGTGTTAGTGTGTGTGTTAGTGTGTGTGTAAGTGTGTGTGTTAGTGTGCTTTAGTGTGTGTGTTAGTGTGTGTGTTAGTGTGTGTGTAAGTGTGTGTGTTAGTGTGTGTGTTAGTGTGTGTGTTAGTGTGTGTGTTAGTGAGTGTGTTAGTGTGTGTGTAAGTGTGTGTGTTAGTGTGAGTTTAAATGTGTGTGTAAGTGTGTTTGAGATCCATTATGTAAACAGGGAACTAATCAATCCACCTAATCAATCCTACAGTACTTCACCTACCCTACAGTATTACAGTAAACAACACTAACCTACAGTATTACAGTAAACAACACTAACCTACAGTATTACAGTAAACAACACTACCCTACAGTATTACAGTAAACAACACTAACCTACAGTATTACAGTAAACAACACTACCCTACAGTATTACAGTAAACAGCACTACCCTACAGTACTACAGTAAACAACACTACCCTACAGTATTACAGTAAACAACACTACCCTACAATATTACAGTAAACAGCACTACCCTACAGTATTACAGTAAACAACACTAACCTACAGTATTACAGTAAACAACACTACCCTACAGTATTACAGTAAACACTACCCTACAGTATTACAGTAAACAACACTACCCTACAGTATTACAGTAAACAACACTACCCTACAGTACTACAGTAAACACTACCCTACAGTACTACAGTAAACAACACTACCCTACAATATTACAGTAAACAACACTACCCTACAGTATTACAGTAAACAACACTACCCTACAGTACTACAGTAAACACTACCCTACAGTACTACAGTAAACAACACTACCCTACAGTATTACAGTAAACAGCACTACATGACAGTAAACAATACTAACCTACAGTATTACAGTAAGCAGCACTACATTACAGTAAACAACTCTACCCTACAGTATTACAGTAAACAACATTACCCTACAGTGTACTGCAGTAAACAATACTACATACTGTAGTTAGTTGTTATGACGATAAATGCTGACGTTATGGATTCATTTTGTGTACCATCTCTGGTAACAGTTGGATGGTTATAGCTGCACATCACCATGGGGCTGTAGCCAGGCCTGAATCCTGAAACTCTGTGTAGATGGAGCCTCTAATAGCTAGCTAAACATCCCTCCAGCTGTAATGAGCCATTCTAAATAGTTATTATAGTTATCAAACTCCGCAGCCAGGCTATCTCAGATGCAGAGACAGAGAACAGGCCTACTGACTGTGTACTCACTCAGATGAGATGTGGCATTTGTCTGCATTCCAAATGACACCCTATTCCCTATATTAGTGCATTACTTTTGACCAGAGACCGTAGGGAATAAGGTGCCATTTGGAACACAGCCTTGGTGCAATGCTCTAATCTCAGGCCTCACACTAACATTCATAGATTGTGATA
>NC_143046.1:7837500-7852500 GCF_057628025.1 Oncorhynchus mykiss | reverse complement strand
GTAGGACAGAACATCTCACATTCCCCCTCCAGGGAGAGAGGAGAAGGATCAGATGACATCAACAGTGGTTAGCGTTTAAGCACTTAGAGATGCAGAAAAAGAAGGCAATGCTACAAACTCAACAGTCTGAAATAAAAGGCATTTCTCTCCGATTCAGCTCCAGTTCCCTCTTATCCTCCTGAGGAGGTAATGGCAACTCAGTGAGGCCAGCCAACCAGCGGTCCTGGGATCAAATAGTATTTGATACATTTTAAATACTTTATTGGTGATTGATTAGGCTTGTCTGGGTTAATGGACCGATAGAAAAGTGTCAAAAGTATAAACCACGTCCAAATGACACTCCAGGCAGGCTAAAGAAAACGTTTACATTTTTTAGAAAATATTTCAAATAGTATTTGAACCCAGATCTGCCAGCCAACCAGCGGTCCTGGAATCAAATAGTATTTGAACCCAGATCTGCCAGCCAGCTCAGCTCTCTTCCCTCCCACTCTGGCTCTGCTGATGGCCTTAGCACTTCAGTCTATCACTGCTGAAATAAATCCCACTTCACCGCAGCACTGGGACTATACTTCAGAGCAGGATAGAGCAGGCTGGGACTGAGAGGGAGAAGACGGGAGGGGGAGAGGAGAGAGGAGAGGGGATAAAAAGATAGGGAGAGTTGGGGGGGGGGGGAGGAGGAGTAGAGGGGTGGGAAAAGGAGGGAAACAGAAGAGAGGATTAGAGAAGAGGGAAAGGAAAGGGAGAAGAACAGTAGATGAGAGGAAAGCAGATTTGTGGAGGATCTGTAGGAGGTATGTGTCAAGATACTCCAATCTGTCCCAGGGCCAACCAGCTCCACATGGGAGAGTGGTACTCCACAGTCATCTGACCCTCCTGTGTCCTGCCACTCTACAGTCAGCTGATCCTCCTGTGTCCTGCCACTCTACAGTCAGCTGATCCTCCTGTGTCCTGCCATAGCAGCCTGTCACTCCACAGTCAGCTGATCCTCCTGTGTCCTGCCACTCTACAGTCATCTGACCCTCCTGTGTCCTGCCATAGCAGCCTGCTACTCTACAGTCAGCTGATCCTCCTGTGTCCTGCCACTCTACAGTCAGCTGATCCTCCTGTGTCCTGCCATAGCAGCCTGCCACTCTACAGTCAGCTGATCCTCCTGTGTCCTGCCACTCTACAGTCAGCTGATCCTCCTGTGTCCTGCCACTCTAAAGTCAGCTGATCCTCCTGTGTCCTGCCACTCCACAGTCAGCTGATCCTCCCGTGTCCTGCCATAGCAGCCTGCCACTCCACAGTCAGCTGATCCTCCTGTGCCCTGCCACTCTACAGTCAGCTGATCCTCCTGTGTCCTGCCATAGCAGCCTGCCACTCTACAGTCAGCTGATCCTCCTGTGTCCTGCCACTCTACAGTCAGCTGATCATCCTGTGTCCTGCCACTCTACAGTCAGCTGATCCTCCTGTGTCCTGCCACTCTACAGTCAGCTGATCCTCCTGTGTCCTGCCATAGCAGCCTGCCACTCTACAGTCAGCTGACCCTCCTGTGTCCTGCCACTCCACAGTCCGCTGTTCTTCTTTTGTCCTGCCACTCTACAGTCAGCTGATCCTCCTGTGCCCTGCCACTCCACAGTCAGCTGATCCTCCTGTGTCCTGCCATAGCAGCCTGCCACTCCACAGTCAGCTGATCCTCCTGTGTCCTGCCACTCTACTGTCAGCTGATCCTCCTGTGCCCTGCCACTCTACAGTCAGCTAATCTTCCTGTGTCCTGCCATAGCAGCCTGCCGCTCTACAGTCAGCTGATCCTCCTGTGTCCTGCCACTATACAGTCAGCTGATCCTCCTGTGTCCTGCCACTCTACAGTCAGCTGATCCTCCTGTGTCCTGCCACTCTACAGTCAGCTGATTCTTCTGTGTCCTGCCAAGGCAGCCTGCCACTCTACAGTCAGTTGATCCTCCTGTGTCCTGCCACTCTACAGTCAGTTGATCCTCCTGTATCCTGCCACTCCAAAGTCAGCTGATCCTCCCGTGTCCTGCCACTCCACAGTCAGCTGATCGTCCCGTGTCCTGCCACTCTACAGTCAGCTGATCGTCCCGTGTCCTGCCACTCCAAAGTCAGCTGATCCTCCCGTGTCCTGCCACTCTACAGTCAGCTGATCGTCTCGTGTCCTGCCACTCTACAGTCAGCTGATCCTCCTGTGTCCTGCCATAGCAGCCTGCCACTCCACAGTCAGCTGATCCTCCTGTGTCCTGCCACGGCAGCCTGTCATTATCTGCTAGGCCTATACCTGCTGTCATCTACTCTGCTCTACACTTCAGCAATTATCCTATTCCCTCCTCTTCCCTCCTCTACTCTCTACACTGTCAACCACTCCTCTCACTCAAGGTATTATAGTGTATAAACCATGGAGACAAAATGGAACAGCTGATGGTCCCTAATGGCATATTATCTTCACTTCACTAAAGTACTGTATAGTAGCTGCATGACAGAATACAGAAGCCAAAAGTTTGATGTTACTAAAATACTGCAGTTATATAAATGGGATAGAGAGCAAACCACCAAAATGCAGTGTTATATAAAGTAGTCCAACCCTATCTCTTCTTACTGTATTATAAAGTAGTCCAACCCTATCTCTTCTTACCGTATTATGAAGTAGTCCAACCCTATCTCTTCTTACCGTATTATAAAGTAGTCCAACCCTATCTCTTCTTACTGTATTATAAAGTAGTCCAACCCTATCTCTTCTTACTGTATTATAAAGTACTCCAACCCTATCTCTTCTTACTGTATTATAAAGTAGTCCAACCCTATCTCTTCTTACTGTATTATAAAGTAGTCAGACCCTATCTCTTCTTACTGTATTATAAAGTAGTCCAACCCTATCTCTTCTTACTGTATTATAAAGTAGTCCAACCCTATCTCTTCTTACTGTATTATAAAGTAGTCCAACCCTATCTCTTCTTACTGTATTATAAAGTAGTCAGACCCTATCTCTTCTTACTGTATTATAAAGTAGTCCAACCCTATCTCTTCTTACTGTATTATCAAGTAGTCCAACCCTATCTCTTCTTACTGTATTATAAAGTAGTCAAACCTTATCTCTTCTTACTGTATTATAAAGTAGTCAAATCCTATCTCTTCTTACTGTAGGTTACTGTATTATAAAGTAGTCCCAACCCTATCTCTTCTTACTGTATTATAAAGTAGTCCAACCCTACCCCTTCTTACAGTAGGTTACTGTATTATAAAGTAGTCCAACCCTATCTCTTCTTACTGTATTATAAAGTAGTCCAACCGTATCCCTTCTTATTGTAGGTTACTGTATTATAAAGTAGTCCAACCCTATCTCTTCTTACTGTATTATAAAATAGTCCAACCCTATCTCTTCTTACTGTATTATAAAGTAGTCCAACCCTCTCTCTTCCTGCTGTATTATTAGGTAGTCCAACCCTATCTCTTCCTACTGTATTATAAAGTATTCCAACCCTATCTCTTCTTACTGTAGGTTACTGTATTATAAAGTAGTCCAACCCTATCGCTTCTTACTGTAGGTTACTGATTATAAAGTAGTCAGAACCTATCTCTTCTTACTGTATTTTAAAGTAGTCCAACCCTGTCTCTTCCTACTGTATTTTAAAGTAGTCCAACACTATCTCTTCTTACTGTATTATAAAGTAGTCCAACCCTATATCTTCTTACTGTAGGTTACTGTATTATAAAGTAGTCCAACCCTATCCCTTCTTACTGTATTATAAAGTAGTCCAACCCTATCTCTTTTTACTGTATTATAAAGTAGTCCAACCCTATCTCTTCTTACTGTATTATAAAGTAGTCCAACCCTATCTCTTTTTACTGTATTATAAAGTAGTCCAACCCTATCTCTTCTTACTGTATTATCAAGTAGTCCAACCCTATCTCTTCTTTCTGTATTATAAAGTAGTCCAACCCTATCTCTTTTTACTGTATTATAAAGTAGTCCAACCCTATCTCTTCTTTCTGTATTATAAAGTAGTCCAACCCTATCTCTTTTTACTGTATTATAAAGTAGTCCAACCCTATCTCTTCTTACTGTATTATAAAGTAGTCCAACCCTATCTCTTCTTTCTGTATTATAAAGTAGTCCAACCCTATCTCTTTTTACTGTATTATAAAGTAGTCCAACCCTATCTCTTCTTTCTGTATTATCAAGTAGTCCAACCCTATCTCTTCTTTCTGTATTATAAAGTAGTCCAACCCTATCTCTTCTTACTGTATTATCAAGTAGTCCAACCCTATCTCTTCTTACTGTATTATAAAGTAGTCAGACCCTATCTCTTCTTACTGTATTATAAAGTAGTCCAACCCTATCTCTTCTTACTGTATTATCAAGTAGTCCAACCCTATCTCTTCTTACTGTATTATAAAGTAGTCAAACCTTATCTCTTCTTACTGTATTATAAAGTAGTCAAATCCTATCTCTTCTTACTGTAGGTTACTGTATTATAAAGTAGTCCCAACCCTATCTCTTCTTACTGTATTATAAAGTAGTCCAACCCTACCCCTTCTTACAGTAGGTTACTGTATTATAAAGTAGTCCAACCCTATCTCTTCTTACTGTATTATAAAGTAGTCCAACCGTATCCCTTCTTATTGTAGGTTACTGTATTATAAAGTAGTCCAACCCTATCTCTTCTTACTGTATTATAAAATAGTCCAACCCTATCTCTTCTTACTGTATTATAAAGTAGTCCAACCCTCTCTCTTCCTGCTGTATTATTAGGTAGTCCAACCCTATCTCTTCCTACTGTATTATAAAGTATTCCAACCCTATCTCTTCTTACTGTAGGTTACTGTATTATAAAGTAGTCCAACCCTATCGCTTCTTACTGTAGGTTACTGATTATAAAGTAGTCAGAACCTATCTCTTCTTACTGTATTTTAAAGTAGTCCAACCCTGTCTCTTCCTACTGTATTTTAAAGTAGTCCAACACTATCTCTTCTTACTGTATTATAAAGTAGTCCAACCCTATATCTTCTTACTGTAGGTTACTGTATTATAAAGTAGTCCAACCCTATCCCTTCTTACTGTATTATAAAGTAGTCCAACCCTATCTCTTTTTACTGTATTATAAAGTAGTCCAACCCTATCTCTTCTTACTGTATTATAAAGTAGTCCAACCCTATCTCTTTTTACTGTATTATAAAGTAGTCCAACCCTATCTCTTCTTACTGTATTATCAAGTAGTCCAACCCTATCTCTTCTTTCTGTATTATAAAGTAGTCCAACCCTATCTCTTTTTACTGTATTATAAAGTAGTCCAACCCTATCTCTTCTTTCTGTATTATAAAGTAGTCCAACCCTATCTCTTTTTACTGTATTATAAAGTAGTCCAACCCTATCTCTTCTTACTGTATTATAAAGTAGTCCAACCCTATCTCTTCTTTCTGTATTATAAAGTAGTCCAACCCTATCTCTTTTTACTGTATTATAAAGTAGTCCAACCCTATCTCTTCTTTCTGTATTATCAAGTAGTCCAACCCTATCTCTTCTTTCTGTATTATAAAGTAGTCCAACCCTATCTCTTCTTACTGTATTATCAAGTAGTCCAACCCTATCTCTTCTTTCTGTATTATAAAGTAGTCCAACCCTATCTCTTCTTACTGTATTATAAAGAGGTCCAACCCTATCTCTTCTTACTGTATTATAAAGTAGTCCAACCCTATATCTTCTTACTGTAGGTTACTGTATTATAAAGTAGTCCAACCCTATCCCTTCTTACTGTATTATAAAGTAGTCCAACCCTATCTCTTCTTACTGTAGGTTACTGTATTATAAAGTAGTCCAACCCTATCTCTTCTTTCTGTATTATCAAGTAGTCCAACCCTATCTCTTCTTTCTGTATTATAAAGTAGTCCAACCCTGTCTCTTCCTACTGTATTTTAAAGTAGTCCAACACTATCTCTTCTTACTGTATTATAAAGTAGTCCAACCCTATATCTTCTTACTGTAGGTTACTGTATTATAAAGTAGTCCAACCCTATCCCTTCTTACTGTATTATAAAGTAGTCCAACCCTATCTCTTCTTACTGTATTATCAAGTAGTCCAACCCTATATCTTCTTACTGTAGGTTACTGTATTATAAAGTAGTCCAACCCTATCCCTTCTTACTGTATTATAAAGTAGTCCAACCCTATCTCTTCCTACTGTATTTTAAAGTAGTCCAACACTATCTCTTCTTACTGTATTATAAAGTAGTCCAACCCTATATCTTCTTACTGTAGGTTACTGTATTATAAAGTAGTCCAACCCTATCTCTTCTTACTGTATTATTAAGTAGTCCAACCCTATCTCTTCTTACTGTATTATAAAGTAGTCCAACCCTATCTCTTCTTACTGTATTATAAAGTAGTCCAACCCTATCTCTTCTTTCTGTATTATCAAGTAGTCCAACCCTATCTCTTTTTACTGTATTATAAAGAGGTCCAACCCTATCTCTTCTTACTGTATTATAAAGTAGTCCAACCCTATATCTTCTTACTGTATTATAAAGAGGTCCAACCCTATCTCTTCTTACTGTATTATCAAGTAGTCCAACCCTATCTCTTCTTACTGTATTATAAAGAGGTCCAACCCTATCTCTTCTTACTGTATTATAAAGTAGTCCAACGCTATCTCTTCTTACTGTATTATAAAGTAGTCCAACCCTATCTCTTCTTACTGTAGGTTACTGTATTATAAAGTAGTCCAACCCTATCCCTTCTTACTGTATTATAAAGTAGTCCAACCCTATCTCTTCTTACTGTATTATAAAGTAGTCCAACCCTATCTCTTCTTACTGTATTATAAAGTAGTCCAACCCTATCTCTTCTTACTGTAGGTTACTGTATTATAAAGTAGTCCAACCCTATCTCTTCTTACTATATTATATAGTAGTCCAACCCTATCCATTCTTACTGTAGGTTACAGTATTATAAAGTAGTCCAACCCTATCTCTTTTTACTGTATTATAAAGTAGTCCAACCCTATCTCTTCTTACTGTATTATCAAGTAGTCCAACCCTATCTCTTCTTACTGTATTATCAAGTAGTCCAACCCTATCTCTTCTTACTGTATTATCAAGTAGTCCAACCCTATCTCTTCTTTCTGTATTATAAAGTAGTCCAACCCTATCTCTTTTTACTGTATTATAAAGTAGTCCAACCCTATCTCTTCTTTCTGTATTATAAAGTAGTCCAACCCTATCTCTTTTTACTGTATTATAAAGTAGTCCAACCCTATCTCTTCTTACTGTATTATAAAGTAGTCCAACCCTATCTCTTCTTTCTGTATTATAAAGTAGTCCAACCCTATCTCTTTTTACTGTATTATAAAGTAGTCCAACCCTATCTCTTCTTTCTGTATTATCAAGTAGTCCAACCCTATCTCTTCTTTCTGTATTATAAAGTAGTCCAACCCTATCTCTTCTTACTGTATTATCAAGTAGTCCAACCCTATCTCTTCTTTCTGTATTATAAAGTAGTCCAACCCTATCTCTTCTTACTGTATTATAAAGAGGTCCAACCCTATCTCTTCTTACTGTATTATAAAGTAGTCCAACCCTATATCTTCTTACTGTAGGTTACTGTATTATAAAGTAGTCCAACCCTATCCCTTCTTACTGTATTATAAAGTAGTCCAACCCTATCTCTTCTTACTGTAGGTTACTGTATTATAAAGTAGTCCAACCCTATCTCTTCTTTCTGTATTATCAAGTAGTCCAACCCTATCTCTTCTTTCTGTATTATAAAGTAGTCCAACCCTGTCTCTTCCTACTGTATTTTAAAGTAGTCCAACACTATCTCTTCTTACTGTATTATAAAGTAGTCCATCCCTATATCTTCTTACTGTAGGTTACTGTATTATAAAGTAGTCCAACCCTATCCCTTCTTACTGTATTATAAAGTAGTCCAACCCTATCTCTTCTTACTGTATTATCAAGTAGTCCAACCCTATATCTTCTTACTGTAGGTTACTGTATTATAAAGTAGTCCAACCCTATCCCTTCTTACTGTATTATAAAGTAGTCCAACCCTATCTCTTCCTACTGTATTTTAAAGTAGTCCAACACTATCTCTTCTTACTGTATTATAAAGTAGTCCAACCCTATATCTTCTTACTGTAGGTTACTGTATTATAAAGTAGTCCAACCCTATCTCTTCTTACTGTATTATTAAGTAGTCCAACCCTATCTCTTCTTACTGTATTATAAAGTAGTCCAACCCTATCTCTTCTTACTGTATTATAAAGTAGTCCAACCCTATCTCTTCTTTCTGTATTATCAAGTAGTCCAACCCTATCTCTTTTTACTGTATTATAAAGAGGTCCAACCCTATCTCTTCTTACTGTATTATAAAGTAGTCCAACCCTATATCTTCTTACTGTATTATAAAGAGGTCCAACCCTATCTCTTCTTACTATATTATCAAGTAGTCCAACCCTATCTCTTCTTACTGTATTATAAAGAGGTCCAACCCTATCTCTTCTTACTGTATTATAAAGTAGTCCAACGCTATCTCTTCTTACTGTATTATAAAGTAGTCCAACCCTATCTCTTCTTACTGTAGGTTACTGTATTATAAAGTAGTCCAACCCTATCCCTTCTTACTGTATTATAAAGTAGTCCAACCCTATCTCTTCTTACTGTATTATAAAGTAGTCCAACCCTATCTCTTCTTACTGTATTATAAAGTAGTCCAACCCTATCTCTTCTTACTGTAGGTTACTGTATTATAAAGTAGTCCAACCCTATCTCTTCTTACTATATTATATAGTAGTCCAACCCTATCCATTCTTACTGTAGGTTACAGTATTATAAAGTAGTCCAACCCTATCTCTTTTTACTGTATTATAAAGTAGTCCAACCCTATCTCTTCTTACTGTATTATCAAGTAGTCCAACCCTATCTCTTCTTACTGTATTATCAAGTAGTCCAACCCTATCTCTTCTTACTGTATTATCAAGTAGTCCAACCCTATCTCTTCTTACTGTATTATCAAGTAGTCCAACCCTGTCTCTTCTTTCTGTATTATAAAGTAGTCCAACCCTATCTCTTCTTACTGTATTATAAAGTAGTCCAACCCTATCTCTTCTTACTTTAGGTCAATTTACTATAACGTAGTTCAACCCTATCTCTTCTTACTGTATTATAAAGTAGTCCAACCCTATCTCTTCTTACTGTATTATAAAGAGGTCCAACCCTATCTCTTCTTACTGTATTATAAAGTGGTCAGACCCTATCTCTTCTTACTGTAGGTTACTGTATTATAAAGTAGTCCAACCCTATCTCTTCGTACTGTAGGTTACTGTATTATAAAGTAGTCCAACCCTATCTCTTCTTACTGTAGGTTACTGTATTATAAAGTAGTCCAACCCTATCTCTTCTTACTGTAGGTTACTGTATTATAAAGTAGTCAAACCCTATCTCTTCTTACTGTAGGTTACTGTATTATAAAGTAGTCCAACCCTATCTCTTCTTACTATATTATATAGTAGTCCAACCCTATCCATTCTTACTGTAGGTTACAGTATTATAAAGTAGTCCAACCCTATCTCTTCTTACTGTAGGTTACTGTATTATAAAGTAGTCCAACCCTATCTCTTCTTACTGTAGGTAACTTTACTATAACGTAGTCCAACCCTATCTCTTCTTACTGTATTATAAAGAGGTCCAACCCTATCTCTTCTTACTGTATTATAAAGTAGTCAGACACTATCTCTTCTTACTGTAGGTTACTGTATTATAAAGTAGTCCAACCCTATCTCTTCATACTGTAGGTTACTGTATTATAAAGTAGTCCAACCCTATCTCTTCTTACTGTATTTTAAAGTAGTCCAACCCTATCTCTTCTTACTGTTTTATAAAGTAGTCCAACCCTATCTCTTCTTACTGTATTATAAAGTAGTCCAACCCTATCTCTTCTTACAGTAGGTGGACTGAATGTCTGTTCCGATGCTTCTTTCAACCTCATGTACAGTAGTGACTTGTGGATAACAATTGTTTTCTGTCTGACACCTCTGTATTTATATTCTGGTGTATTTCTCAAACAAACTCAAAGAGAGAATCTCAATTTTATACTCTTCAGGTCCTTTCTCCTCGCCTCTTTCTCAATACCAAGGGGTACCTCCCCCTCTGACCTTCTTCTCCAATGGGTTTTTGAGAAGGAGGTGAGGAGAGAGAGGACCCGAGGAGTACGCCATTGAGATTCTCCCATAGGTAGTGAGACCTACTGCATGCCCCTAGATAACACTTTGGGGACCATAAATACACCACGTGGCCTGTGGAGTAGTGGCCTATGAGTGGTGCTGCAGATATACAGAATTCTATTTCATTCTAGTGTATTTTTACCAGACTGTGTGTCGTAGTGTGGCTTGATGCTTGAAAATAAAAGAGAGCCGCACACTCTAGGAGCTCAGAGGCAAAAATGTAATACAGACAGCTTGGCTGTCGAAACGTTGGTATTACATTTTTGCATCTGAGCTCCTAGAGTGTGCGGCTCTCTTTTATTTTCAAGTTTCTACTCCGCTAGCCAGCACCTCGTCTTAATAGGTGTTCTACTCCGCTAGCCAGCACCTCGTCTTTATAGGTGTTCTACTCCGCTAGCCAGCACCTCGCCTAAATAGGTGTTCTACTCCGCTAGCCAGCACCTCGTCTAAATAGGTGTTCTACTCCGCTAGCCAGCACCTCGTCTTTATAGGTGTTCTACTCCGCTAGCCAGCACCTCGTCTTAATAGGTGTTCTACTCCGCTAGCCAGCACCTCGTCTTTATAGGTGTTCTACTCCGCTAGCCAGCACCTCGTCTTAATAGGTGTTCTACTCCGCTAGCCAGCACCTCGCCTAAATAGGTGTTCTACTCCGCTAGCCAGCACCTCGTCTTTATAGGTGTTCTACTCCGCTAGCCAGCACCTCGTCTTAA
Organism: Oncorhynchus mykiss; assembly: GCF_057628025.1. Classification (NCBI taxonomy): domain Eukaryota; kingdom Metazoa; phylum Chordata; class Actinopteri; order Salmoniformes; family Salmonidae; genus Oncorhynchus; species Oncorhynchus mykiss. The sequence goes on along the minus strand of NC_143046.1, from coordinate 7,841,582 downwards.
TAGGTGTTCTACTCCGCTAGCCAGCACCTCGTCTTAATAGGTGTTCTACTCCGCTAGCCAGCACCTCGTCTAAATAGGTGTTCTACTCCGCTAGCCAGCACCTCGTCTAAATAGGTGTTCTACTCCGCTAGCCAGCACCTCGTCTTAATAGGTGTTCTACTCCGCTAGCCAGCACCTCGTCTTTATAGGTGTGCGTTTATTTTTCTTCTAGATCGTAGTGGTTTGATGCAACATAAAGCTGTGGCTGGTGTACGAGTGGTGTAGAAGTGGTGATGTTTTGTTACTCTGTGATTAAGTCGGCCGGTGTTGATGGTAAACTGTGTGGTTTATGGGTAATGTAGAGTGGCAGTCAGTGCTTTATGATGAGGGAGGACGATTATTTTTTAATGAGCATGGCCTTATTTCTATTACAGCATATTGGATGACTGTCATTCATTTTCCATTCACCCAGTTCAATGTAACAGTGATAGGTTTAGGATACTGTCATTCATATTCACCCAGTTCAATGTAACAGTGATAGGTTTAGGACACTGTCATTCATATTCATCCAGTTCAATGTAACAGTGATAGGTTTAGGCTACTACATGATACTGTAATTGTCTCTAAACCCATCATGAGGTTGCTACAACCTAGCCTATGAATTAAACGTTTACAACGTAGGTGCACACTGGTCGACAGAAAAATTAAGAGTAATCAAGGTGACAAACAATATACACATTCAATACCACTTTGCACACTCTTGTCTGCATCTAGCTGATCTGCAATCATTACTCCAACCAAACAAGAGTTTCTATTGGACAAATACAGGTATGTTTATCCCCATTTCGTTACGTTTGCTTCCGTTTAAGAAAATGAATACACCCCTGATCACACGCAAACACGCACACACTATTCACTTTCATAGCAGCCACATACAAACAGGTCATTTTGCTTTATGGATAATTTCTCTGCTCACCTTTTCCCTTCGCTTGTGAACTTCAGTGCACAACACAGCTGTCTCTGACCAGTTGAAAAAACCTTCCCAAGCCAAACCTTCATATCATAATCGCTATCCGCTACACACAGCCTATATCGTTGTCACCCTATAATAACATCATTGTCAACATAGCTACTAGAAATAACATGTTAGTAAACCTGCTACAATGCAGTGCAGTGTACAGTCAGCAAGCAGTATAGCAGTTACACCAGCGGGCCCTGGTGGCAATGCATTAATAAAACCAAAAGCTTACTTTGACTAGGAAGAGTTCTAGTGTTGGATAGCCAAAGCCAGTTAGCTAACATAGCATCCTTCTCTGTTTGAGCCGGGTGTTTGAGTAGGCTAAACTAGCTAGCTGCATTCACAAGCTAAGTGAAAGTGAAAGTGAATGCTCTCTCTTGCTTCTCCTTCATTTTTAAATGAATTTGTTAAAAACTGCACAACTATTGTCTTTCTCTCTCTTTGAGTCAATTACTCACCACATGTTATACACTGCAGTACTAACTAGCGATAGCTTATACTTCCAGTAATAGATATATTCTCTTTGATTGTGTGGACAACATGTCAGTTCATGCTGCAAGAGATCTGATAGGTTGGAGGACATCCTCTTGAAGTTGTCATAATTACTGTTTAAGTCTATGGAAGGGGTTGAGAACCATGAGCCTCTCAGGTTTTGTATTGAAGTCATTGTACTCAGAGGAGGACGGAAGCTAGCTGTCCTCAGGCTACACCATGGTGCTACCCTACAGAGTGCTGTTGAGGCTACTGTAGACATTCATTGCAAAACAGTGTGTTTTAATAAATTATTTTGTGATGTGAATATAGTTAGTATAGCTTTATCTAAAAATGATTACTTTTTTTAATGTTTCACTATTTTTATTGTAAGGGTGGTATACTGGGTAGATGGTGTTTACGGCTGGTGTATTGTCACGGTACTTACTGATGAAGTTGGTCTGGCCGGTGTAGATGGTGTACTGCAGTTCGTAGGAGGTGACGCTGAACTCGTCCTCAGACGTCCAGTGAACTGTGATGGTGTCGTGGGAGGCAGTACACAGCTCATCACGTATGGAGGGAGGACTGGGAGCTACAGGGTCAAACAAGGCAAATGTTGGTGTTCAGTGTTTTTTTTGTGAAACTATTTGCCCCAAGTCTCTTTCCCCCTCTGTATTTTTGTAAAGTATATTGTGAAAATGAGTTTGTGAAATGACACGGTAAATAAATGTTGATTTGATTTGTTTATCCCACATTCACAGAAATGTTGATTTGATTTGTTTATCCCACATGCACAGAAATGTTGATTTGATTTGTTTATCCCACATGCACAGAAATGTTGATTTGATTTGTTTATCCCACATTCACAGAAATGTTGATTTGATTTGTTTATCCCACATTCACAGAAATGTTGATTTGATTTGTTTATCCCACATTCACAGAAATGTTGATTTGATTTGTTTATCCCACATTCACAGAAATGTTGAATTGATTTGTTTATCCCACATTCACAGAAATGTTGATTTGATTTGTTTATCCTACATTCACAGAAATGTTGATTTGATTTGTTTATCCCACATGCACAGAAATGTTGATTTGATTTGTTTATCCCACATGCACAGAAATGTTGATTTGATTTGTTTATCCCACATGCACAGAAATGTTGATTTGATTTGTTTATCCCACATTCACAGAAATGTTGATTTGATTTGTTTATCCCACATGCACAGAAATGTTGATTTGATTTGTTTATCCCACATGCACAGAAATGTTGATTTGATTTGCACGGTCCCTCCTGTCTAAAGGAAACCTACTGAAGTAAAGTTCTGACCAACTGCTTGTTTTTCTGTGCGTCTCTGGTGGTTGTTATGTTTCAATATAACAGAACGGACATCTGTCACCAGACAGGTTCATTATTTACCAAAAGTCGTCATGTGTTTTTGTTGTTAGTGAAAGCCCCCCCCCCACACACACACACACACACACCTGTCAGGTAGTCCAGTCCCTCTAGGATCTTCTTCTCTCGGGAAAAGTCCAGGGCAAAGTTATCAAAGGCTTCGTTCAGGTTCACATCTGGAATCAGCACCTGGGATGAGGCAGTGGCCATGGCAACCCTGAGAGGAAGAGGAAGAGAGAGAGAGACAAAGAGAGACAGAGAGAGAGATAGAGAGAGACAGAGAGAGAGAGATAGAGAGAGAGAGAGAGAGAGAGAGAGAGAGACACAGAGAGAGAGAGAGAGAGAGGGAGAGAGAGAGATAGACAGAGAAAGAGAGACAGAGAGATAGAGAGACAGAAACAGAGAAAAATATCTTGTCAGAATGGAGAACCTCAGCAGGAGAACGATGCAGAAGCAGAGACCCAGAAGGATCTCTCTCTCTCTGTGCGTGTAGGAGCCCTGTTGTGTCTAACCCTACAACCTTCATATTCCAGCCTGTCTCCATCATGGGAGGACTGGGAGGACATGGGAGGACTGAGAGGACATGGGAGGACATGGGAGGACATGGGAGGACTGGGAGGACATGGGAGGACATGGGAGGACTGGGAGGACATGGGAGGACATGGGAGGACTGGGAGGACATGGGGGAGTTCCAGGAAGGGAGGTCTGGGGAGGATATCAGGGGTGAGAGAGAGATGACAGGGAGAGGGATGTCTGTCCTTCCTTTTGGTCACCTTCATGCTGGATAGCTATAGGGGGCTGGCAGGGGATGTAAAGGATGATTTCATGGGGGAGGGATGGGGAGGTAAAGGATGATTTCATGGGGGAGGGATGGGGAGGTCAAGGATGATTTCATGGGGGAGGGATGGGGAGGTCAAGGATGATTTCAAGGGGTAGGGATGGGGAGGTCAAGGATGATTTCATGGGGGAGGGATGGGGAGGTAAAGGATGATTTCATGGGGGAGGGATGGGGAGGCAAAGGATGATTTCAAGGGGGAGGGATGGGGAGGTCAAGGATGATTTCATGGGGTAGGGATGGGGAGGTAAAGGATGATTTCAAGGGGGAGGGATGGGGAGGTCAAGGATGATTTCATGGGGGAGGGATGGGGAGGTTAAGGATGATTTCATGGGGGAGGGATGGGGAGGTTAAGGATGATTTCATGGGGAGGGATGGGGAGG
>NC_143046.1:7757500-7832500 GCF_057628025.1 Oncorhynchus mykiss | reverse complement strand
CAAACTGCAGAGTCTAAAACTGTTCACCGGGGATACATAACACCTCCGAACACTGATCATCACTCCACAAAGCTCATTATAGCAGTTAGATCCACTTAAATGTGTTAATCACAAACACACACACACACACACAAACACACACACACACACACACAAACCCCATTAATTCCATAAGAGGCATCTTATTAACGGAGGTCGGTAGTCAACAAGGATGGACGCAATGCTCCAACATAACTGTGGATCACTGCACAGCAACATGACGGATTCACCACGCAGATCCACGAGACAGAATAATCTTCTCATACTCCCCGTGTCACCAAATCTCATCCTACGGCCTACACCCTACTGAAACACCGAACCAGGGATACATTATCATCTGAACCAGGGATACATTATCATCTGGAACCAGGGATACATTATCATCATCTGAACCAGGGATACATTATCATCATCTGAACCAGGGATACATTACCATCTGAACCAGGGATACATTATCATCTGGAACCAGGGATACATTATCACCATCTGAACCAGGGATACATTATCATCATCTGAACCAGGGATACATTATCATCTGGAACCAGGGATACATTATCATCATCTGAACCAGGGATACATTATCATGTGAACCAGAGATACATCATTATAATCTGAACCAGAGATACATTATCATCTGAACCAGGGATACATCATTATCATCTGAATCAGAGATACATTATCATCTGAACCAGGGATACATCATTATCATCTGAATCAGAGATACATTATCATCTGAACCAGGGATACATCATTATCATCTGAACCAGGGATACATCATTATCATCAGAACCAGGGATGCATTATCATCTGAACCAGAGATAAATTATCATGTGAACCAGAGATACATTATCATCTGAACCGGGGATACATTATCATCTGAACCGGGGATACATTATCATTTGAACCGGGGATACATTATCATCCGAACCGGGGATACATTATCATGTGAACCAGAGATACATCATTATAATCTGAACCAGAGATACATTATCATCTGAACCAGGGATACATCATTATCATCTGAATCAGAGATACATTATCATCTGAACCAGGGATACATCATTATCATCTGAATCAGAGATACATTATCATCTGAACCAGGGATACATCATTATCATCTGAACCAGGGATACATCATTATCATCAGAACCAGGGATGCATTATCATCTGAACCAGAGATAAATTATCATGTGAACCAGAGATACATCATTACCATCTGAACCAGAGATATATTATCATCTGAACCAGGGATGCATTATTGTCTGAACCAGGGATGCATTATCATCTGAACCAGGGATACATTGTCATCTGAACCAGATATACATTATCATCTGAACCAGGGATACATTATCATCTGAACCGGGGATACATTATCATCTGAACCGGGGATACATTATCATTTGAACCGGGGATACATTATCATCCGAACCGGGGATACATTATCATCTGAACCAGGGATACATTATCATCTGAACCAGGGATACATTGTCATCTGAACCAGAGATACATTATCATCTGAACCAGGGATACATTATCATCTGAACCAGGGATACATTATCATCTGAACCAGGGATACAGTGCATTCAGAAAGTATTCAGACCCCATGGCTTTTTCCACATTTTGTTACGTTACAGCGTTATTCTACAATTGATTCAATTGTATTTTTTCCTCATCAATCTACACACAGTACCCCATAATGACAAAGGAAAAACAGGTTTTTAAGTTTGCTAATTTATTCAAAATAAAAAACTGAAATATCACATTTACACACAGTTGAAGTCGGAAGTTTACATACACTTAGGTTGGAGTCATTAAAACTTTTTCAAACACTCCACACATTTCTTGTTAACAAACTATAGTTTTGGCAAGTCAGTTAGGACATCTACTTTGTGCATGACACAATTCATTTTTCCAACAATTGTTTACAGACAGATTATTTCACTAAAATTCACTGCATCACAATTCTAGTGGGTTAGAATGATTACATACAGTAAATTGACTGCGCCTTTAAACAGCTTGGAAAATTCCAGAAAATGATGTCATAGCTTTAGAAGCTTCTGATAGGCTAATTGACATCATTTGAGTCAATTGGAGGTGTACCTGTGGATGTATTTCAAGGCCTACCTTCAAACTCAGTGCCTCTTTGCTTGACATCATGGGCAAATCAAAAGAAATCAGCCAAGTCCTCAGAAAAACAATTGTAGACCTCCAGAAGTCTGGTTCATCCCTGGGAGCAAATTACAAACACCTGAAGGTACCACGTTCATCTGTACAAACAATAGTACGCAAGTATAAACACCATGGGACCACGCAGCCATCATACCGCTCAGGAAGGAGACGCATTCTGTCTCCTCGAGATGAATGTACTTTGGTGCGAAAAGTGCAAATCAATCCCAGAACAGCAGCAAACGAACTTGTGAAGATGCTGGAGGAAACAGGTACAAAAATATCTATATCCACAGTAAAACAAGTCCTATATCGACATAACCTGAAACGCCGCTCAGCAAGGAAGCAGCCACTGCTCCAAAAAAAGCCATAAAAAAACTGACTACGGTTTGCAAATGCACATGGGAACAAAGATCGTACTTTTTGAAGAAATGTCCTCTGGTCTGATGAAACAAAAATAGAACTGTTTGGCCACAATGACCATCGTTATGTTTGGAGGAAAAAGGGGGAGGTTTCAAGCCGAATAACACCATCCCAACAGTGAAGCACGGGGTGACAGCATCATGTTAGGTATAGCAGGTATATCTCTCTAGTCACCCCCAAAACCAATTCTTTCTTTGGCCGCCTCTCTTTCCAGTTCTCTGCTGCCAATGACTGGAACGAACTACAAAAATCTCTGAAACTGGAAACACTTATCTCCCTCACTAGCTTTAAGCACCAACTGTCAGAGCAGCTCACAGATTACTGCACCTGTACATAGCCCACCTATAATTTAGCCCAAACAACTACCTCTTTCCCAACTGTATTTAATTAATTTATTTATTTTGCTCCTTTACACCCCATTATTTTTATTTCTACTTTGCACATTCTTCCATTGCAAAACTACCATTCCAGTGTTTTACTTGCTATATTGTATTTACTTTGCCACCATGGCCTTTTTGCCTTTACCTCCCTTATCTCACCTCATTTGCTCACATTGTATATAGATTTGTTTATACTGTATTATTGACTGTATGTTTGTTTTACTCCATGTGTAACTCTGTGTCATTGTATCTGTCGATTTAATTAATTTATTTATTTTGCTCCTTTACACCCCATTATTTTTATTTCTACTTTGCACATTCTTCCATTGCAAAACTACCATTCCAGTGTTTTACTTGCTATATTGTATTTACTTTGCCACCATGGCCTTTTTGCCTTTACCTCCCTTATCTCACCTCATTTGCTCACATTGTATATAGATTTGTTTATACTGTATTATTGACTGTATGTTTGTTTTACTCCATGTGTAACTCTGTGTCATTGTATCTGTCGAACTGCTTTGCTTTATCTTGGCCAGGTCGCAATTGTAAATGAGAACTTGTTCTCAACTTGCCTACCTGGTTAAATAAAGGTAAAATAAATAAATAAATAAAAATGTTGTGGGGGTGCTTTGCTGCAGGAGGGACTGGTGCACTTTACAAAATATATGGCAAATTATGTAGATATATTGAAGCAACATCTTAAGACATCAATCAGGAAGTTAAAGCTTGGTCACAAATGGGTCTCTTCCAAATGGACAATGACCCCAAGCATACTTCCAAAGTTGTGGCAAAATGGCTTAAGGACAACAAAGTCAAGGTATTGGAGTGGCCATCACATAGCCCTGACCTCAGTCCTATAGAACATTTGTGAGCAGAACTGAAAAAGCATGTGCGAGCAAGGAGGCCTACAAACCTGACTCAGTTATACCAGCTCTGTCAGGAGGAGTGGGCCAAAATTCACCCAACTTATTGTGGGAAGCTTGTGGAAGGCTACCTGAAATGTTTGACCCAAGTTAAACAATTTAAAGGCAATGCTACCAAATACTAATTGAGTGTATGTTAAGTTCTGACCCACTTGGAATGTGACAAAATAAATAAAAGCTGAAATAAATAATTCTCTCTACTATTCTGACATTTCACATTCTTAAAATAAAGTGGTGATCCTAACTGACCTAAAACAGGGAATTTGTACTAGGATTAAATGTCAGGAATTGTGAAAAACTGTAAATGTATTTGGCTAAGGTGTATGTAAACTTCTGACTTCAACTGTAAGTATTCAGACTCTTTACTCAGTACTTTGTTGAACAACCTTTGGCAGCGATTACAGCCTGGAGTCTTCTTGGGTATGACGCTACAAGCTTGGCACACCTGTATTTCCATTCTTCTCTGCAGATCCTCTCAAGCTCTGTCAGGTTGGATGGGGAGCATTCCTGTCTCAGAGCTCGTACAATTCCTTCGACATCATGGCTTGGTTTTTGTTCTGACATCCACTGTCAACTGTGGGACCTTATATAGACAGGTGTGTGCCTTTCCAAATCATGTCCAATCAATTGAATTTAGTCTCAACCTTTATTCCAGAGGCTGAGTCTAATCCATTGTGGAGGCTGAGTCTAATCCATTGCGGAGGCTGAGTCTAATCCATTGTGGAGGCTGAGTCTAATCCATTGTGGAGGCTGAGTGTAATCCATTGCGGAGGCTGAGTCTAATCCATTGTGGAGGCTGAGTCTAATCCATTACGGAGGCTGAGTCTAATCCATTGCGGAGGCTGAGTCTAATCCATTGCGGAGGCTGAGTCTAATCCATTGCGGAGGCTGAGTCTAATCCATTGCGGAGGCTGAGTCTAATCCATTGTGGAGGCTGAGTCTAGTCCATTGTGGAGGCTGAGTCTAATCCATTGTGGAGGCTGAGTCTAATCCATTGTGGAGGCTGAGTCTAATCCATTGTGGAGGCTGAGTCTAATCCATTGTGGAGGCTGAGTCTAATCCATTGAGGAGGCTGAGTCTAATCCATTGTGGAGGCTGAGTCTAAACCATTGCGGAGGCTGAGTCTAATCCATTGTGGAGGATGAGTCTAATTCATTGCGGAGGCTGAGTCTAATCCATTGCGGAGGCTGAGTCTAATCCATTGCGGAGGCTGAGTCTAATCCATTGTGGAGGCTGAGTCTAGTCCATTGCGGAGGCTGAGTCTAATCCATTGTGGAGGCTGAGTCTAGTCCATTGTGGAGGCTGAGTCTAATCCATTGTGGAGGCTGAGTCTAATCCATTGTGGAGGCTGAGTCTAATCTATTGTGGAGGCTGAGTCTAGTCCATTGTGGAGGCTGAGTCTAATCCATTGCGGAGGCTGAGTCTAATCCATTGTGGAGGCTGAGTCTAATCCATTGCGGAGGCTGAGTCTAGTCCATTGTGGAGGCTGAGTCTAATCCATTGCAGAGGCTGAGTCTAATCTATTGTGGAGGCTGAGTCTAGTCCATTGTGGAGGCTGAGTCTAGTCCATTGTGGAGGCTGAGTCTAATCCATTGTGGAGGCTGAGTCTAATCCATTGTGGAGGCTGAGTCTAGTCCATTGTGGAGGCTGAGTCTAATCCATTGCGGAGGCTGAGTCTAATCCATTGCGGAGGCTGAGTCTAATCCATTGCGGAGGCTGAGTCTAATCCATTGTGGAGGCTGAGTCTAATCCATTGCGGAGGCTGAGTCTAATCCATTGTGGAGGCTGAGTCTAGTCCATTGTGGAGGCTGAGTCTAGTCCATTGTGGAGGCTGAGTCTAATCCATTGTGGAGGCTGAGTCTAATCCATTGTGGAGGCTGAGTCTAATCCATTGTGGAGGCTGAGTCTAGTCCATTGCGGAGGCTGAGTCTAGTCCATTGTGGAGGCTGAGTCTAATCCATTGTGGAGGCTGAGTCTAATCCATTGTGGAGGCTGAGTCTAATCTATTGTGGAGGCTGAGTCTAGTCCATTGTGGAGGCTGAGTCTAATCCATTGCGGAGGCTGAGTCTAATCCATTGTGGAGGCTGAGTCTAATCCATTGCGGAGGCTGAGTCTAGTCCATTGTGGAGGCTGAGTCTAATCCATTGCAGAGGCTGAGTCTAATCTATTGTGGAGGCTGAGTCTAGTCCATTGTGGAGGCTGAGTCTAGTCCATTGTGGAGGCTGAGTCTAATCCATTGTGGAGGCTGAGTCTAATCCATTGTGGAGGCTGAGTCTAGTCCATTGTGGAGGCTGAGTCTAATCCATTGCGGTGGCTGAGTCTAATCCATTGCGGAGGCTGAGTCTAATCCATTGCGGAGGCTGAGTCTAATCCATTGTGGAGGCTGAGTCTAATCCATTGCGGAGGCTGAGTCTAATCCATTGTGGAGGCTGAGTCTAGTCCATTGTGGAGGCTGAGTCTAGTCCATTGTGGAGGCTGAGTCTAATCCATTGTGGAGGCTGAGTCTAATCCATTGTGGAGGCTGAGTCTAATCCATTGTGGAGGCTGAGTCTAGTCCATTGCGGAGGCTGAGTCTAGTCCATTGTGCAGGCTGAGTCTAATCCATTGTGGAGGCTGAGTCTAATCCATTGTGGAGGCTGAGTCTAGTCCATTGTGGAGGCTGAGTCTAGTCCATTGTGGAGGCTGAGTCTAGTCCATTTTGGAGGCTGAGTCTAATCCATTGTGGAGGCTGAGTCTAATCCATTGTGGAGGCTGAGTCTAATCCATTGCGGAGGCTGAGTCTAATCCATTGCGGAGGCTGAGTCTAATCCATTGCGGAGGCTGAGTCTAATCCATTGCGGAGGCTGAGTCTAATCCATTGCGGAGGCTGAGTCTAATCCATTGTGGAGGCTGAGTCTAATCCATTGCGGAGGCTGAGTCTAATCCATTGTGGAGGCTGAGTCTAGTCCATTGTGGAGGCTGAGTCTAGTCCATTGTGGAGGCTGAGTCTAATCCATTGCGGAGCCTGAGTCTAATCCATTGCGGAGGCTGAGTCTAATCCATTGCGGAGGCTGAGTCTAATCCATTGCGGAGGCTGAGTCTAATCCATTGTGGAGGCTGAGTCTAGTCCATTGTGGAGGCTGAGTCTAATCCATTGCGGAGGCTGAGTCTAATCCATTGCGGAGCCTGAGTCTAATCCATTGCGGAGGCTGAGTCTAATCCATTGTGGAGGCTGAGTCTAATCCATTGCGGAGGCTGAGTCTAATCCATTGTGGAGGCTGAGTCTAGTCCATTGTGGAGGCTGAGTCTAGTCCATTGTGGAGGCTGAGTCTAATCCATTGTGGAGGCTGAGTCTAATCCATTGTGGAGGTTGAGTCTAGTCCATTGCGGAGGCTGAGTCTAGTCCATTGTGGAGGCTGAGTCTAATCCATTGTGGAGGCTGAGTCTAATCCATTGTGGAGGCTGAGTCTAGTCCATTGTGGAGGCTGAGTCTAGTCCATTGTGGAGGCTGTGTCTAGTCCATTGTGGAGGCTGAGTCTAATCCATTGTGGAGGCTGAGTCTAATCATTGCGGAGGCTGAGTCTAATCCATTGCGGAGGCTGAGTCTAATCCATTGCGGAGGCTGAGTCTAATCCATTGCGGAGGCTGAGTCTAATCCATTGCGGAGGCTGAGTCTAATCCATTGCGGAGGCTGAGTCTAGTCCATTGTGGAGGCTGAGTCTAATCCATTGTGGAGGCTGAGTCTAATCCATTGTGGAGGCTGAGACTAATCCATTGCGGAGGCTGAGTCTAGTCCATTGTGGAGGCTGAGTCTAATCCATTGTGGAGGCTGAGTCTAATCCATTGTGGAGACTGAGACTAATCCATTGTGGAGGCTGCAGGGATAGCACAGTCAAGGAGAAGGGGAGTGTGGCTAAAATGCACAATGCACTTCTCTCTCCAGAAAGCGCCCTCTCCTGCCAATTTGCGCACATTCATTGTTTCATAATTTCATTGTGGGAATTGTTTGCGTTTGATTGTTAGTGTATATCAATATCAATTATTTATATTACCAGTGGCACATTTACTGTTAATTCCTATAATTTCTAATCTACAATGTTTGTTTGGTTACAGTAATGTCTGTTAATGCATTCAATATTTTATTATTCCAGTCTTTATCATTCTCATCGTAGGAGTAGACACATTGTTTGCAGAGAGCACAACCTATGCTACACTTGTGAGAAACAAGTTTTGATTTATTTCATTCCATTTATGAATTTTGTCATTTTCGTCAGTGTCTTTTGTTTGGAGCTCTCCAATCAATGTTGGAGTAAGGACGTGCACCTGATTACACATAGAAGTAGGACTATAGGTTACCTGGCCTGATTTAAACATATATGTAGGACTATAGGCTACCTGGCCTGATTTACACATGGAAGTAGGCCTATAGGTTACCTGGCCTGATTTACACATAGAAGAAGGCCTATAGGTTACCTGGCCTGATTTACACATAGAAGTAGGACTATAGGCTACCTGGCCTGATTTACACATATAAGTAGGTCTACAGGCTACCTGGCCTGATTTACACATATTAGCAGGACTATAGGCTACCTGGCCTGATTTACACATAGAAGTAGGCATATAGGCTACCTGGCCTGATTTACACATAAAAGTAGTCCTATAGGTTAGCTGGCCTGATTTACACATAAAAGTGGGCCTATAGGCTACCTGGCCTGATTTACACATAGAAGTAGGACTATAGGCTACCTGGCCTGATGTACACATAGAAGTAGGCCTATAGGCTACCTGGCCTGATTTACACATAGAAGTAGGCCTATAGGTTACCTGGCCTGATTTACACATAGAAGTAGGCATATAGGTTACCTGGCCTGATTTACACATAGAAGTAGGCCTATAGGCTACCTGGCCTGATTTACACATAGAAGTAGGACTATAGGCTACCTGGCCTGATTTACACATAGAAGTAGGCCTATAGGCTACCTTGCCTGATTTACACATAGAAGTAGGCCTATAGGCTACCTGGCCTGCTCGCAAATGTAGACATATAAATGTGCCCATTTGGGGATCTGATAGTATTTCTGATTGGCTTAACATACCACCACTAATGAGCTGTGAAGCTTCTCAATGTAATAGTTTCCTTCACCTCCAACATCAAGCAAACAAAGTGTGTTTTTACATCCATTGAGAATGACAATAGTTCCTCAATGTATTTGGACAATCTTTCCAGGTCTCTTCCTTTCCATAACCACTCAAGGTTAAATGTCAGGCTCTGATCCAGTGGAAACATCATAAATTAGGCCTACTTTATTGCTTCTTATCTCTTGCGCAAATAGCCCACAGCTGTGTCTGTCCCAAATTCACTGGCAGAATATTTTATACAATGTTGCAAGTTTGCTAGTGAAAGATTCAAGCCTTATCAAAGTTAATAGTTGATACAATGTTTCAAGTTGGGTGCAGACAGGCCATGTGTGGCCAATGTGATTTATAGGATATTTATTTTTATCAGGATATTTTCTATCTGCTTTGTTTTATTTATAGGCTTTACACGGGGCGGCAGGTGGTTAGAGCGTTGGACTAGTAACCGGAAGGTTGCAAGTTCGAATCCCCGAGCTGACAAGGTACAAATCTGTCGTTCTGCCCCTGAACAGGCAGTTAACCCACTGTTCCTAGGCCGTCATTGAAAATAAGAATTTGTTCTTAACTGAATTGCCTAGTAAGGTAAAATTAAAATAAAAAAAACACAGTTGGTAATGACAATAGAAGTAACTTTTTAGGTTTGTGTCATTTTCCTTTAGATTTGGATAGAATTTTGATTAACCACATGAAAACGATTTTGAAAATACTGAAAACGTTATTATAAATTTAAATTAAATTGTTCCACGGAAATGTGCATATGAAAATCATAACTGGCACGCAGATCGGGTAGAAATGGTAAGAAACATCGGCATTCAACATGAGAAAAGTTGCCGACTCCTCGTGTAGCCTATTACAGGCAACTTCAGGAGAGTAACGGCAGAATGTGTGAAAGCCAGCAGGAGCAGGACGAGGATGATCCGGTCCGGGTAAGGCTTTTCTCTTCTGGTTATCTTGATCTCTGGCTCCCTCTTGAGTCATTTGTGTCTTATTTCTTCAAACAGTGTGCTTAAAGCATCAGACAAGCTCAATGCATGTATCAGTGAAGGCTGCTGAGGGGAGGACGGCTCATAATAACGTCTGGAACGAAGCAAATGGAATGTCATCAAACACATGGAAACCATGGAAACCATGTGTATGATGTATTTCATACCATTCCACTGATTCCGCTCCAGTCATTACCACAACCCCCGTTCTCTTGTGGCATATATCGTTGATTTTATTAAAAATGTTTAAAAATTTCAACCAAACGATTGGTCGAAAGAACAGACGTCTTTCGGTCATCAATATTTTTTGTTGTTGTCGGGGGCCTAATACTGTCTGTCGGTCTGCCTGCTTGCCTGTCTGCCTGTCTGTCTGTCTGCCCGCCCGCCCGCCCGCCCGCCCGTCCGCCCGCCCGCCCGCCCGTCTGTCTGTCTGTCTGTCTGTCCTCTCATCACTCTATATCTCTATCATCATGTTCTCTCATATTTTCTCCAGCAAGGTCTCTCTCTTATATGCCTACACACACACACACACACACACACACACACACACACACACACACACACACTCTCTCTCTCTCTCTCACACATGCCTGCAATTGCGCATGTACACATACAAACACGCACACACGCATGTACACACACTCTCTCTCTTACATGCCTGCAATTGCGCATGTACACATACAAACACGCACGCACACACGCACACACACACACACACACACACACACACACACACACACACACACACACACACACACACACACACACACACACACACACACACACACACACACACACACACACACACAGACCCGCTGGCTGGGGTGTATCATGTTTTATTGATGATCTCAGCTCTCTCATTAAACCACAACAGCAGTAGCAACACGTCTCAGTGAAAACACTGATATCTACTCACACACAGGGAGACAGAGGGGGAGGGGGGGGGGGACACCTGGTAACCCACTGTGTTGTGTGAAGTGCTGAAAGACTATATAAAAGGTGAAAGAGAGTACAAAGGAAACAGCACGCAACCCCAGATAACAGAATGAGGGCCTGGGTTCTTTTAAATGCCCACTCTGTGATTATTTAAAGCCGTTCTTGATCATTTAAATCAATGATGTATACCAATTGATTTATATAGCAAGAAAATAAGTGGGGGAGCTGCTGTTTTGTTTAGTTGTTTTTTAAATTGCGGACTGGGCCTTTTAACGCGAGCAGAACGGGGAGGAGCCGAAGAGGAGTGAAGGATTCATGGTGAGAGGCTGATGTTTGTCACAGCAGTGATTAGTGCTGGTCTCTCCTCCAGCCTGACAGATTAAACAGGATTCAGAATATAGAAAGTGGCTAAGTGCACATCCACAAGTCACTAGAGACCTCCCTGTCCTGTCCTGCACTCCCCAGCAAAAAGACCAATGAGATCTGTTAAAATATGGATGGCTGTGGCATATGTCAACTAAACACCCAGCGTACTGTACACATCACCAAGTCGATTATACTACTAACACAATCTAAGCTAAACACACAGACAAAACCAAGATACATTCAAACTATTGTTAAAGAAAAAAAACAGAGAAAATAAACAGCTCTGGAGAAAAACACTCATCAGCTTATAAATGAGGGTATCTGTCAAACTATACCTGAAGGCAGATATAGTTGAAGGCAGATATAGCTGAAGACAGATATAGCTGAAGACAGATATAGTTGAAGGCAGATAAAGCTGAAGCCAGATATAGCTGAAGGCAGATATAGCTGAAGGCAGATATAGCTGAAGCCAGATATAGTTGAAGGCAGATATAGCTGAAGGCAGATATAGTTGAAGGCAGATATAGTTGAAGGCAGATATAGCTGAAGGCAGATATAGCTGAAGGCAGATATAGTTGAAGGCAGATATAGCTGAAGGCAGATATAGTTGAAGGCAGATATAGCTGAAGGCAGATATAGCTGAAGGCAGATATAGCTGAAGACAGATATAGCTGAAGGCAGATATAGTTGAAGGCAGATATAGCTGAAGGCAGATATAGCTGAAGGCAGATATAGCTGAAGGCAGATATAGTTGAAGACAGATATAGTTGAAGGCAGATATAGTTGAAGGCAGATATAGCTGAAGGCAGATATAGTTGAAGGCAGATATAGCTGAAGGCAGATATAGCTGAAGGCAGATATAGCTGAAGACAGATATAGTTGAAGGCAGATAAAGACAGATATAGTTGAAGACAGATATAGCTGAAGGCATATATAGTTGAAGACAGATATAGTTGAAGGCAGATATAGTTGAAGGCAGATATAGCTGAAAACAGATATAGCTGAAGGCAGATATAGTTGAAGGCAGATATAGCTGAAGGCAGCGTTGCTATGCCGTTACTATAGAACCCACCGGCAGATTCACAGTCCTGGTTTTGATCATATCATCTTGGAGAGAGAGATAACTGTATGCAACGCAGCAACAACAGAAAAATCCAGGTCACACCAGAACTGTATAGAGCCCCATGCAGCCAGTCAGCCCTCTGTTGTTGTGATGCATTATTAGTGAGCTGTGTTTCTCCCTCCTTTCTCCCTGCATGAAGTGTTACAGAACAGATACAAAGCACTCTCCTATCTCCTCCTAGCAGGGAGGCTTCTGGGAAGAAACAGAAACACACAAACATACACACAGACAGACAGACACAGACACACACACACACACACACACACACACACACACACACACACACACACACACACACACACACACACACACAGACACCCTATTTTCATTAGCGTAGTGCCTTAGCATTACCCAAAACAAGGTATACTATGCTTCTCTTCAGAATAACCAAGCGTTTCACACAAACATCACACCAGAGAATAGCTAGCAACTAGCATCCATAAGTCAATTCATTTTTTACATTGATAATGAGCTTTTAACAGTTTGTTTTAACACGTTCTCTTCACGGCCAAGTTGGTCGCATAGCTAACTCATTAATTATGAATACAAGAGGAACAGATTGCTGCTGAGCCATATCTGTATGTGGGCAGAGGAGAAGGACACCAGTTGGGAGACACGGGGGAAGTGGAGGGAAGACAAACACTTTTTATGGACAGTTTCTTCTATAATTTAATCTGATGCTCTGAATGAACAGCTAAACTGTAGGTCTCCATAACACAGAGATCCTTCCTCACTAGTGACCTATATCTCTGTATAGGTGACCCTGTCTCCCTCTGACTAGTGATCTATATCTCTGTATAGGTGACCCTGTCTCCCTCTGACTAGTGATCTATATCTCTGTAATAGGTGACCCTGTCTCCCTCTACTTAAATCACCAACCCTTCAATTTAAAGACTTCACTGGGAATAGACTGGGAGAGAATATAGCTGAAATGAAAGATCTCGTTGGGAACAGGCCGGGAGATAAATAACTCCTCAACAGACAGGTGAGGACTGATAACCTGCAGCCACTTGCAGTTCTTTGATGTACTCCAAGACCTTTGATGTACTCCAAGACCTTTGATGTACTCCAAGACCCTGACGTACTCCAAGACCCTGACGTACTCCAAGACCCTGATGTACTCCAAGACCCTGACGTACTCCAAGACCCTGACGTACTCCAAGACCTTTGATGTACTCCAAGACCCTGATGTACTCCAAGACCCTGACGTACTCCAAGACACTGATGTACTCCAAGACCCTGACGTACTCCAAGACACTGATGTACTCCAAGACCCTGATGTACTCCAAGGCCTTTGATGTACTCCAAGACCCTGATGTACTCCAAAACCTTGATGTACTCCAAGACCTTTGATGTACTCCAAGACCTTTGATGTACTCCAAGACCCTGACGTACTCCAAGACACTGATGTACTCCAAGACCCTGACGTACTCCAAGACACTGATGTACTCCAAGACCCTGATGTACTCCAAGGCCTTTGATGTACTCCAAGACCCTGATGTACTCCAAAACCTTGATGTACTCCAAGACCTTTGATGTACTCCAAGACCCTGATGTACTCCAAGACCTTTGATGTACTCCAAGACCCTGATGTACTCCAAGACCTTTGATGTACTCCAAGACCCTGACGTACTCCAAGACACTGATGTACTCCAAGACCCTGATGTACTCCAAGGCCTTTGATGTACTCCAAGACCCTGATGTACTCCAAAACCTTGATGTACTCCAAGACCTTTGATGTACTCCAAGACCCTGATGTACTCCAAGACCTTTGATGTACTCCAAGACCCTGATGTACTCCAAGACCTTTGATGTACTCCAAGACATTTGATGTACTCCAAGACATTTGATGTACTCCAAGACCTTTGATGTACTCCAAGACCTTTGATGTACTCCAAGACCCTGATGTACTCCAAGACCTTTGATGTACTCCAAGACCCTGATGTACTCCAAGACCTTTGATGTACTCCAAGACCTTTGATGTACTCCAAAGCTGGAGTGCTGAAATAACAACATTCTTTATAACAAGGTGAGGTGAAGTCTCTCATGGTGACAGTTTTTTTTTTAATACTAATAGCTGTTTCTAAGGTAACAGTAACTCCTTTAAAAACATTTTGTTTTTAGTTATAATCGCTGTCACCTCTTAAAAGGTTATTTTGATTTTATTTATTAGGATTCCCATTAGCCGACGCCAATGGAGACAGCTAGTCTTACTGGAGCGGCTGACTCGTAACGAAAAATACATTACAGACAAAATAGTTTTTTATGTTGAAATAAGTTTAAAAAAAACATTAACACGCAGTGTGTGTGTGTGTGTGTGTGTGTGAGTGTGTGTGTGTGTGTGTGTGTGTGTGTATCTATCAGTTCCACATGTATGTCAACACATACACCCAACCAGTAGGTCATTGTGAACAGAGGCGTTGAGGTGTTACCATCATTAGTTTTTTTTTTTTAAACCTGGTTTTGCTTTTCACTTAACCTTTAACCGATGGAAGGGAGATCCGGCTCACTCACGGCTCTGTATAACACTGTACCTTCGGGATCTGGGGGGACTGTACAGAGAAGATCTCATGACGATGAAATAACCTTGCCTTGCGATAAGCTGCAGCGCAGCGGCCATTTTGTCAGACTCGGGGTCAAGCAGTTGTCCTAGAACTTCCTCCTCTTCCAGGCGTGACGATGATGGTCATTTCTGGAAGGTTACTGTATGAAAGCACGGAGAGGATCTCACGACAACGTTTGAATGTCATTTTTTTTCTCCGGTCTTGAGGTAGAACATCTGGCTTTTCTAAGAGTCAAGGTCCAAAGGAAAGGCATAATTTCAGTGTGTGGTTCTCAATAGTTCTGAGATTACTGAATGGCAGCCCTATTACCTATGGGCCCTGGTCAAAAGTAGTGCACTATATAGGGAATAGGGTGCCATTCTGGTCAAAAGTAGTGCACTCTATAGGGAACAGGGTGCCATTTGGGTCACATCCTCAGACTCAGGAGGTAAATATTGGACAGCTGGCAGCATCACTACTCTAGAAGCCTGAGACGGTAAATATTGGACAGCATCACTACTCTAGAAGCCTGAGATGGTAAATATTGGACAGCATCACTACTCTAGAAGCCTGAGATGGTAAATATTGGACAGCATCACTACTCTAGAAGCCTGAGATGGTAAATATTGGACAGCATCACTACTCTAGAAGCCTGAGATGGTAAATATTGGACAGCATCACTACTCTAGAAGCCTGAGATGGTAAATATTGGACAGCATCACTACTCTAGAAGCCTGAGATGGTAAATATTGGACAGCTGGCAGTATCACTACACTAGAAGCCTGAGATGTCATTAACAAACCAATATCCCTCGATTGATTATACAGCCCCCCCCCCCCTCCCACCCACCACCCTGAACCGTGGCTGGCTCTATCCTTGATGCTTAGCCGGACACTGTCCCTCCTCATTGGTTGAACCCATGCAGAGATAGAGATTTGTACATTGAGTTTCTGTCCAATGTAAAATGGAGGGTTTTTCTCTCATGGACACCATTTGACTTTAGTCATCAGTATTTACTCACTCCTGTATCTCTGACTCTAACGGTTAATTACAGATTTACCACCACAGTATACACTTAGAGACAGAGACATCAGCAGATACACCAAAGTTTAATACTGTTTCCCAGTTGGAGGATTCCCCACAATGCATTGCATTCAGATGCCTACCAGCAGTATCTCTGATGTGAAATTTTGCAATTGGGGGAATGTCAGCACTGTAAGAGGGAATAAGCAAGGCATATTAAATAATGTAATGTCAACCTGATGTAACAGTGGAATCTGACTGGAATGAGATCAAGGACTTCATTGTTTTGGTTCCAGAGCCATCTGCAAACCCAGGGAATTTTTGTAATATTTACCACCTGTTGACAGATCTGACTGAGATAATCACCTCTACCTGTTGACAGATCTGACTGAGATAATCACCTTCACCTGTTGACAGATCTGACTGAGATAATCACCTCTACCTGTTGACAGATCTGACTGAGATAATCACCTTTACCTGTTGACAGATCTGACTGAGATAATCACCTCTACCTGTTGACAGATCTGACTGAGATAACCACCTCTACCTGTTGACAGATCTGACTGAGATAATCACCTCTACCTGTTGACAGATCTGACTGACTGACTCACCTCTACCTGTTGACAGATCTGACTGAGATAAGCACCTCTACCTGTTGACAGATCTAACTGAGATAATCACCTCTACCTGTTGACAGATCTGACTGAGATAATCACCTCTACCTGTTGACAGATCTAACTGAGATAATCACCTCTACCTGTTGACAGATCTGACTGAGATAATCACCTAGGGTTGTGAAGGTGATGACATTTTGTCAGACAGTTACTGTCATACAAATGCATGCCGGTCGACCATGAATTAACATAAACACGTTTAGCATCTCAAAGCCTCCACGCATAAAAGACGCATTTGGAACAGCATTCAATATTCAAAAAAAAAAAAGCATAATACATCTATTTAATATTCACCATCACAATAAATCCATGATTTATTTTATTCAGGTCTAAAGAAACATTATGATAGGAAGAAAATGAATTTCAGAAGAACAGAGTATGAGTTGGTCCACTGTATGTTATCTGGCTATGCTCTGTGCCATCGGCTGTAGACTTGTTCATTTAGCAGACAATATATGCTTATAATTCCTGTGCCATTATCTTATAAGATATGATTTTATAGTAAGAAGAATATAATTAACCAATAAGGCCCGAGGAGGTGTGGTATTTGGCCAATATACCACGGCTAAGGGCTGTTCTTAGGCACGACGCACACCCCATCAGACAATGCTCTATTTAAATCTTATCTTTGCTAATATGTCAAATTAGTTTAGATTTAAAGTATAATGGTCCATTATCAAATAGGCAGGAACAGGGGCAGGGGAAAAATGACATGTCTCCCGTATGCACTCGAATGGAGGCGTGTTCGTTTTTTCAATCATGCCAGATAAGCACCTACAAACGTATTAGTATTATATACACATATTAAGCTAGTCTGGGAAATAAACATATTAGTATTATATACACATATTAAGCTAGTCTGGGAAATAAACATATTAGTATTATATACACATATTAAGCTAGTCTGGGAAATAAACATATTAGTATTATATACACATATTAAGCTAGTCTGGGAAATAAACGTATTAGTATTATATACACATATTAAGCTAGTCTGGGAAATAAACATATTAGTATTATATACACATATTAAGCTAGTCTGGGAAATAAACATATTAGTATTATATACACATATTAAGCTAGTCTGGGAAATAAACATATTAGTATTATATACACATATTAAGCTAGTCTGGGAAATAAACGTATTAGTATTATATACACATATTAAGCTAGTCTGGGAAATAAACGTATTAGTATTATATACACATATTAAGCTAGTCTGGGAAATAAACATATTAGTATTATATACACATATTAAGCTAGTCTGGGAAATAAACATATTAGTATTATATACACATATTAAGCTAGTCTGGGAAATAAACATATTAGTATTATATACACATATTAAGCTAGTCTGGGAAATAAACATATTAGTATTATATACACATATTAAGCTAGTCTGGGAAATAAACATATTAGTATTATATACACATTTTAAGCTAGTCTGGGAAATAAACATATTAGTATTATATACACATATTAAGCTAGTCTGGGAAATAAACATATTAGTATTATATACACATTTTAAGCTAGTCTGGGAAATAAACATATTAGTATTATATACACATATTAAGCTAGTCTGGGAAATAAACATATTAGTATTATATACACATATTAAGCTAGTCTGGGAAATAAACATATTAGTATTATATACACATATTAAGCTAGTCTGGGAAATAAACGTATTAGTATTATATACACATATTAAGCTAGTCTGGGAAATAAACGTATTAGTATTATATACACATATTAAGCTAGTCTGGGAAATAAACATATTAGTATTATATACACATATTAAGCTAGTCTGGGAAATAAACGTATTAGTATTATATACACATATTATGCTACTCTGATAGATAGATACTTCTCTATTCAGTGGCAACCATTAAAAACTCTGCTTTCACACAAGATTTCATAAATGTCTGGGTTTATTTCATTCCACGCATCAACCACTGTTTCAGGAGCCTTCGTATTTCTGTGAGTTATTATGTTATAATTAAGTCTATGATTTGATATTTGACAGAGCAGTCCGACTGAGCGTTGGTAGGCAGCAGCAGGCTCGTAAGCATTCATCCAAACAGCACTTTCGCGCTGTGCTTCAAGCATTGCGCTGTTTATGACTTCAAGCCTATCAACTCCCGAGATGAGGCTGGTGTAACCGATGTGAAATGGCTAGCTAGTTAGCGGTGGTGCGCGCTAGTGGCGTTTCAATCGGTGACGTCACTTGCTCTGAGACCTTGAAGTAGTAGTTCCCCTTGCTCTGCAAGGGCCGCGGCTTTTGTGGAGCGATGGATAACGATGCTTTGAGGGTGACTGTTGTCGATGTGTTCCTGGTTCGAGCCCAGGTAGGGGCGAGGAGAGGGACGGAAGCTATACTGTTACACTGGCAATACTAAAGTGCCTATAAGAACATCCAATAGTCAAAGGTATATGAAATACAAATGATATAGAGAGAAATAGTTATATAATTCCTATAATAACTACAACCTAAAACTTCTTACCTGGGAATATTGAAGACTCATGTTAAAAGGAATCACCAGCTTTC
Organism: Oncorhynchus mykiss; assembly: GCF_057628025.1. NCBI lineage: Eukaryota > Metazoa > Chordata > Actinopteri > Salmoniformes > Salmonidae > Oncorhynchus > Oncorhynchus mykiss. Next base: position 7,813,261 of record NC_143046.1, on the reverse strand, counting down.
ATATGTTCTCATGTTCTGAGCAAGGAACTGAAATGTTAGCTTTCTTACATGGCACATATTGCACTTTTACTTTCTCCTAAAATACTTTGTTTTTGCATTATTTAAACCAAATTTAACGTTTCATTATTTATTTGAGGCTAAATAGATTTTATTGATGTATTATATTAAGTTAAAATAAAAGTGTTAATTCAGTAATGTTGTAATTGTCATTATTACAAATAAATAAATACATTTTAAAAAATTGTCCGATTAATCGGTATCGGCTTTTTTGGGTCCTCCAATAATCATTTGCATTGATGTCAGAGCGGTTAGAGAGACAATAGAGCTCTCGGTACCAGGCCATTAGGACCTGATGGAGGGACAATAGAGCTCTGGGTACCAGTCCATTACGACCTGACGGAGGGACAATAGAGCCCTGAGTACCAGACCATTAGTAACCTGATGGAGGGACAATAGAGCCCTGAGTACCAGACCATTAGGACCTGATGGAGGGACAATAGAGGCATGAGTACCAGACCATTAGGACCTGATGGAGGGACAATAGAGCCCTGAGTGAGTACCAGACCATTAGGACCTGATGGAGGGACAATAGAGGCCTGAGTACCAGACCATTAGGACCTGATGGAGGGACAATAGAGGCCTGAGTACCAGACCATTAGGACCTGATGGAGGGACAATAGAGGCCTGAGTACCAGACCATTAGCTAGCGAGTTGGTTAATACCAAAGCATGTCCAGAATGCGTAAGAGGAGATAACCGTGACTCGAACGGTCACATGGAATTTGACTGTGGTCATGGTAACACGGTCACATGGAATTTGACTTTGGTCATGGTAACACGGTCACATGGAGTTTTACTGTGGTCATGGTAACACAGTCACATGGAGTTTGACTGCGGTCATGGTAACATGGTCACATGGAGTTTTACTGTGGTCATGGTAACACGTCACATGGAGTTTTACTGTGGTCATGGTAACACGGTCACATGGAATTTGACTGCGGTCATGGTAACACGGTCACATGGAATTTGACTGCGGTCATGGTAACACGGTCACATGGAGTTTGACTGCGGTCATGGTAACACAGTCACATGGAGTTTGACTGCGGTCATGGTAACATGGTCACATGGAGTTTTACTGTGGTCATGGTAACACGGTCACATGGAATTTGACTTTGGTCATGGTAACACGGTCACATGGAGTTTTACTGTGGTCATGGTAACACAGTCACATGGAGTTTGACTGCGGTCATGGTAACATGGTCACATGGAGTTTTACTGTGGTCATGGTAACACGTCACATGGAGTTTTACTGTGGTCATGGTAACACGGTCACATGGAATTTGACTGCGGTCATGGTAACACGGTCACATGGAGTTTGACTGCGGTCATGGTAACACAGTCACATGGAGTTTGACTGCGGTCATGGTAACATGGTCACATGGAGTTTTACTGTGGTCATGGTAACACGTCACATGGAGTTTGACTGTGGTCATGGTAACACGGTCACATGGAATTTGACTGCGGTCATGGTAACACGGTCACATGGAGTTTGACTGCGGTCATGGTAACACAGTCACATGGAGTTTGACTGCGGTCATGGTAACACGGTCACATGGAGTTTTACTGTGGTCATGGTAACACGTCACATGGAGTTTTACTGTGGTCATGGTAACACGGTCACATGGAATTTGACTGTGGTCATGGTAACACGGTCACATGGAATTTGACTGTGGTCATGGTAACACGGTCACATGGAGTTTTACTGTGGTCATGGTAACACGGTCATATGGAATTTGACTGTGGTCATGGTAACACGGTCACATGGAGTTTTACTGTGGTCATGGTAACACAGTCACATGGAGTTTTACTGTGGTCATGGTAACACGGTCACATGGAGTTTTACTGTGGTCATGGTAACACGGTCACATGGAATTTGACTGTGGTCATGGTAACACGGTCACATGGAATTTGACTGTGGTCATGGTAACATGGTCACATGGAGTTTTACTGTGGTCATGGTAACACGGTCACATGGAGTTTTACTGTGGTCATGGTAACACGGTCACATGGAGTTTTACTGTGGTCATGGTAACACGGTCACATGGAATTTGACTGTGGTCATGGTAACACGGTCACATGGAATTTGACTGTGGTCATGGTAACACGGTCACATGGAATTTGACTGTGGTCATGGTAACACGGTCACAGAAACAGCCCTCGACTCACCTCAACCTGCTGACAGATCTGGATGAGTTTGGCCATCTGGTTCTCCAGCTCACTGTTTCTCTTCACCAGGTTGGTGAGGTTGTTCTCCAGGGTTTGCTGTTTGGGACAGGCAGAGGAACAGGCCAGTGAGATATAAAAGAAGGGTACCCGGAAGAAATAACCAAATGCACCTTTGCTCGAAAGGGGGAAAACACACTAACAGGAACGTTGGCCATGTGCAGTGGATGCCCATCCTATTGTCTCTGACCACTGAACATCGGACATTATTTCTCTACATTTCCATCTGAACTACAGGTTACAGTCCCCAATAAACCATCTGAACTACAGGTTACAGTCCCTCAATAAACCATCTGAACTACAGGTTATAGTCCCCAATAAACCATCTGAACTACAGGTTATAGTCCCCAATAAACCATCTGAACTACAGGTTACAGTCCCTCAATAAACCATCTGAACTACAGGTTATAGTCCCCAGTAAACCATCTGAACTACAGGTTATAGTCCCCAATAAACCATCTGAACTACAGGTTATAGTCCCCAATAAACCATCTGAACTACAGGTTATAGTCCCCAATAAACCATCTGAACTACAGGTTATAGTCCCCAATAAACCATCTGAACTACAGGTTACAGTCCCTCAATAAACCATCTGAACTACAGGTTATAGTCCCCAATAAACCATCTGAACTACAGGTTATAGTCCCCAATAAACCATCTGAACTACAGGTTATAGTCCCCAATAAACCATCTGAACTACAGGTTATAGTCCCCAATAAACCATCTGAACTACAGGTTACAGTCCCCCAATAAACCATCTGAACTACAGGTTACAGTCCCCAATAAACCATCTGAACTACAGGTTACAGTCCCCCAATAAACCATTTGAACTACAGGTTACAGTCCCCAATAAACCATCTGAACTACAGGTTATAGTCCCCAATAAACCATCTGAACTACAGGTTACAGTCCCCCAATAAACCATTTGAACTACAGGTTACAGTCCCCAATAAACCATCTGAACTACAGGTTACAGTCCCCAATAAACCATCTGAAATACAGGTTATAGTCCCTCAATAAACCGTCTGAACTACAGGTTATAGTCCCCAATAAACCATCTGAACTACAGGTTATAGTCCCTCAATAAACCGTCTGAACTACAGGTTATAGTCCCTCAATAAACCATCTGAACTACAGGTTATAGTCCCCAATAAACCATCTGAACTACAGGTTACAGTCCCCAATAAACCATCTGAACTACAGGTTATAGTCCCCAATAAACCATCTGAACTACAGGTTATAGTCCTCAATAAACCATCTGAACTACAGGTTACAGTCCCCAATAAACCATCTGAACTACAGGTTACAGTCCCCAATAAACCATCTGAACTACAGGTTATAGTCCCCAATAAACCATCTGAACTACAGGTTACAGTCCCCAATAAACCATCTGAACTACAGGTTATAGTCCCCAATAAACCATCCGAACTACAGGTTATAGTCCCCAATAAACCATCTGAACTACAGGTTATAGTCCCCAATAAACCATCTGAACTACAGGTTATAGTCCCCAATAAACCATCTGAACTACAGGTTACAGTCCCCAATAAACCATCTGAACTACAGGTTATAGTCCCCAATAAACCATCTGAACTACAGGTTATAGTCCCCAGTGAACCATCTGAACTACAGGTTATAGTCCCCAATAAACCATCTGAACTACAGGTTATAGTCCCCAATAAACCATCTGAACTACAGGTTACAGTCCCCAATAAACCATCTGAACTACAGGTTATAGTCCCAAGTGAACCATCTGAACTACAGGTTATAGTCCCCAGTGAACCATCTGAACTACAGGTTATAGTCCCTCAATAAACCATCTGAACTACAGGTTATAGTCCCTCAATAAACCATCTGAACTACAGGTTATAGTCCCCAATAAACCATCTGAACTACAGGTTATAGTCCCCAATAAACCATCTGAACTACAGGTTACAGTCCCCAATAAACCATCTGAACTACAGGTTATAGTCCCCAGTGAACCATCTGAACTACAGGTTATAGTCCCCAATAAACCATCTGAACTACAGGTTATAGTCCCCAATAAACCATCTGAACTACAGGTTATAGTCCCCAATAAACCATCTGAACTACAGGTTACAGTCCCCAATAAACCATCTGAACTACAGGTTATAGTCCCCAATAAACCATCTGAACTACAGGTTATAGTCCCCAGTGAACCATCTGAACTACAGGTTATAGTCCCCAGTGAACCATCTGAACTACAGGTTATAGTCCCCAATAAACCATCTGAACTACAGGTTATAGTCCCCAATAAACCATCTGAACTACAGGTTATAGTCCCCAATAAACCATCTGAACTACAGGTTATAGTCCCCAATAAACCATCTGAACTACAGGTTATAGTCCCCAGTGAACCATCTGAACTACAGGTTATAGTCCCCAGTGAACCATCTGAACTACAGGTTATAGTCCCCAGTGAACCATCTGAACTACAGGTTATAGTCCCCAGTGAACCATCTGAACTACAGGTTATAGTCCCCAGTGAACCATCTGAACTACAGGTTATAGTCCCTCAATAAATCATCTGAACTACAGGTTATAGTCCCCAATAAACCATCTGAACAACAGGTTATAGTCCCCAGTGAACCATCTGAACTACAGGTTATAGTCCCCAGTGAACAATCTGAACTACAGGTTACAGTCCCCAATAAACCATCTGAACTACAGGTTATAGTCCCCAATAAACCATCTGAACTACAGGTTATAGTCCCTCAATAAACCATCTGAACTACAGGTTATAGTCCCCAATAAACCATCTGAACTACAGGTTATAGTCCCCAATAAACCATCTGAACTACAGGTTACAGTCCCCAGTGAACCATCTGAACTACAGGTTATAGTCCCCAATAAACCATCTGAACTACAGGTTATAGTCCTCAATAAACCATCTGAACTACAGGTTATAGTCCCCAATAAACCATCTGAACTACAGGTTATAGTCCCCAATAAACCATCTGAACTACAGGTTATAGTCCTCAATAAACAATCTGAACTACAGGTTATAGTCCCCAATAAACCATCTGAACTACAGGTTATAGTCCCCAATAAACCATCTGAACTACAGGTTACAGTCCCCAGTGAACCATCTGAACTACAGGTTATAGTCCCCAGTGAACCATCTGAACTACAGGTTATAGTCCTCAATAAACCATCTGAACTACAGGTTATAGTCCCCAATAAACCATCTGAACTACAGGTTATAGTCCCCAATAAACCATCTGAACTACAGGTTATAGTCCCCAGTGAACCATCTGAACTACAGGTTACAGTCCCCAATAAACCATCTGAACTACAGGTTATAGTCCCCAATAAACCATCTGAACTACAGGTTATAGTCCCCAATAAACCATCTGAACTACAGGTTATAGTCCCCAATAAACCATCTGAACTACAGGTTATAGTCCCCAGTGAACCATCTGAACTACAGGTTATAGTCCCCAATAAACCATCTGAACTACAGGTTATAGTCCCCAGTGAACCATCTGAACTACAGGTTATAGTCCCCAATAAACCATCTGAACTACAGGTTATAGTCCCTCAATAAACCATCTGAACTACAGGTTACAGTCCCCAGTGAACCATCTGAACTACAGGTTATAGTCCTCAATAAACCATCTGAACTACAGGTTACAGTCCCCAGTGAACCATCTGAACTACAGGTTATAGTCCCCAATAAACCATCTGAACTACAGGTTACAGTTCCCAGTGAACCATCTGAACTACAGGTTATAGTCCCCAATAAACCATCTGAACTACAGGTTATAGTCCCCAATAAACCATCTGAACTACAGGTTACAGTCCCCAATGAACCATCTGAACTACAGGTTATAGTCCCCAATAAACCATCTGAACTACAGGTTACAGTCCCCAATAAACCATCTGAACTACAGGTTACAGTCCCCAATAAACCATCTGAACTACAGGTTACAGTCCCCAATAAACCATCTGAACTACAGGTTATAGTCCCCAGTGAACCATCTGAACTACAGGTTACAGTCCCCAATAAACCATCTGAACTACAGGTTATAGTCCCCAATAAACCATCTGAACTACAGGTTATAGTCCCCAATAAACCATCTGAACTACAGGTTATAGTCCCCAATAAACCATCTGAACTACAGGTTATAGTCCTCAATAAACCATCTGAACTACAGGTTATAGTCCTCAATAAACCATCTGAACTACAGGTTATAGTCCTCAATAAACCATCTGAACTACAGGTTACAGTCCCCAATAAACCATCTGAACTACAGGTTATAGTCCCCAATAAACCATCTGAACTACAGGTTATAGTCCCCAATAAACCATCTGAACTACAGGTTATAGTCCCCAATGAACCATCTGAACTACAGGTTACAGTCCCCAATAAACCATCTGAACTACAGGTTATAGTCCCCAATAAACCATCTGAACTACAGGTTATAGTCCCCAATAAACCATCTGAACTACAGGTTACAGTCCCCAGTGAACCATCTGAACTACAGGTTATAGTCCCCAGTGAACCATCTGAACTACAGGTTATAGTCCCCAATAAACCATCTGAACTACAGGTTATAGTCCTCAATAAACCATCTGAACTACAGGTTATAGTCCCCAATAAACCATCTGAACTACAGGTTATAGTCCCCAATAAACCATCTGAACTACAGGTTATAGTCCCCAATAAACCATCTGAACTACAGGTTATAGTCCCCAGTGAACCATCTGAACTACAGGTTACAGTCCCCAATAAACCATCTGAACTACAGGTTACAGTCCCCAGTGAACCATCTGAACTACAGGTTATAGTCCCCAATAAACCATCTGAACTACAGGTTATAGTCCCCAATAAACCATCTGAACTACAGGTTATAGTCCTCAATAAACCATCTGAACTACAGGTTATAGTCCCCAATAAACCATCTGAACTACAGGTTATAGTCCCCAATAAACCATCTGAACTACAGGTTATAGTCCCCAATAAACCATCTGAACTACAGGTTATAGTCCCCAGTGAACCATCTGAACTACAGGTTATAGTCCCCAGTGAACCATCTGAACTACAGGTTATAGTCCCTCAATAAACCATCTGAACTACAGGTTATAGTCCCCAATAAACCATCTGAACTACAGGTTATAGTCCCCAATAAACCATCTGAACTACAGGTTACAGTCCCCCAATAAACCATCTGAACTACAGGTTACAGTCCCCAATAAACCATCTGAACTACAGGTTACAGTCCCCCAATAAACCATTTGAACTACAGGTTACAGTCCCCAATAAACCATCTGAACTACAGGTTATAGTCCCCAATAAACCATCTGAACTACAGGTTACAGTCCCCCAATAAACCATTTGAACTACAGGTTACAGTCCCCAATAAACCATCTGAACTACAGGTTACAGTCCCCAATAAACCATCTGAACTACAGGTTATAGTCCCTCAAAAAACCGTCTGAACTACAGGTTATAGTCCCCAATAAACCATCTGAACTACAGGTTATAGTCCCTCAATAAACCGTCTGAACTACAGGTTATAGTCCCTCAATAAACCATCTGAACTACAGGTTATAGTCCCCAATAAACCATCTGAACTACAGGTTACAGTCCCCAATAAACCATCTGAACTACAGGTTATAGTCCCCAATAAACCATCTGAACTACAGGTTATAGTCCCCAATAAACCATCTGAACTACAGGTTATAGTCCTCAATAAACCATCTGAACTACAGGTTACAGTCCCCAATAAACCATCTGAACTACAGGTTACAGTCCCCAATAAACCATCTGAACTACAGGTTATAGTCCCCAATAAACCATCTGAACGACAGGTTACAGTCCCCAATAAACCATCTGAACTACAGGTTATAGTCCCCAATAAACCATCTGAACTACAGGTTATAGTCCTCAATAAACCATCTGAACTACAGGTTACAGTCCCCAATAAACCATCTGAACTACAGGTTACAGTCCCCAATAAACCATCTGAACTACAGGTTATAGTCCCCAATAAACCATCTGAACTACAGGTTACAGTCCCCAATAAACCATCTGAAATACAGGTTATAGTCCCTCAATAAACCGTCTGAACTACAGGTTATAGTCCCCAATAAACCATCTGAACTACAGGTTATAGTCCCTCAATAAACCGTCTGAACTACAGGTTATAGTCCCTCAATAAACCATCTGAACTACAGGTTATAGTCCCCAATAAACCATCTGAACTACAGGTTACAGTCCCCAATAAACCATCTGAACTACAGGTTATAGTCCCCAATAAACCATCTGAACTACAGGTTATAGTCCCCAATAAACCATCTGAACTACAGGTTATAGTCCTCAATAAACCATCTGAACTACAGGTTACAGTCCCCAATAAACCATCTGAACTACAGGTTACAGTCCCCAATAAACCATCTGAACTACAGGTTATAGTCCCCAATAAACCATCTGAACTACAGGTTACAGTCCCCAATAAACCATCTGAACTACAGGTTATAGTCCCCAATAAACCATCCGAACTACAGGTTATAGTCCCCAATAAACCATCTGAACTACAGGTTATAGTCCCCAATAAACCATCTGAACTACAGGTTATAGTCCCCAATAAACCATCTGAACTACAGGTTACAGTCCCCAATAAACCATCTGAACTACAGGTTATAGTCCCCAATAAACCATCTGAACTACAGGTTATAGTCCCCAGTGAACCATCTGAACTACAGGTTATAGTCCCCAATAAACCATCTGAACTACAGGTTATAGTCCCCAATAAACCATCTGAACTACAGGTTACAGTCCCCAATAAACCATCTGAACTACAGGTTATAGTCCCAAGTGAACCATCTGAACTACAGGTTATAGTCCCCAGTGAACCATCTGAACTACAGGTTATAGTCCCTCAATAAACCATCTGAACTACAGGTTATAGTCCCTCAATAAACCATCTGAACTACAGGTTATAGTCCCCAATAAACCATCTGAACTACAGGTTATAGTCCCCAATAAACCATCTGAACTACAGGTTACAGTCCCCAATAAACCATCTGAACTACAGGTTATAGTCCCCAGTGAACCATCTGAACTACAGGTTATAGTCCCCAATAAACCATCTGAACTACAGGTTATAGTCCCCAATAAACCATCTGAACTACAGGTTATAGTCCCCAATAAACCATCTGAACTACAGGTTACAGTCCCCAATAAACCATCTGAACTACAGGTTATAGTCCCCAATAAACCATCTGAACTACAGGTTATAGTCCCCAGTGAACCATCTGAACTACAGGTTATAGTCCCCAGTGAACCATCTGAACTACAGGTTATAGTCCCCAATAAACCATCTGAACTACAGGTTATAGTCCCCAATAAACCATCTGAACTACAGGTTATAGTCCCCAATAAACCATCTGAACTACAGGTTATAGTCCCCAATAAACCATCTGAACTACAGGTTATAGTCCCCAGTGAACCATCTGAACTACAGGTTATAGTCCCCAGTGAACCATCTGAACTACAGGTTATAGTCCCCAGTGAACCATCTGAACTACAGGTTATAGTCCCCAGTGAACCATCTGAACTACAGGTTATAGTCCCCAGTGAACCATCTGAACTACAGGTTATAGTCCCTCAATAAATCATCTGAACTACAGGTTATAGTCCCCAATAAACCATCTGAACAACAGGTTATAGTCCCCAGTGAACCATCTGAACTACAGGTTATAGTCCCCAGTGAACAATCTGAACTACAGGTTACAGTCCCCAATAAACCATCTGAACTACAGGTTATAGTCCCCAATAAACCATCTGAACTACAGGTTATAGTCCCTCAATAAACCATCTGAACTACAGGTTATAGTCCCCAATAAACCATCTGAACTACAGGTTATAGTCCCCAATAAACCATCTGAACTACAGGTTACAGTCCCCAGTGAACCATCTGAACTACAGGTTATAGTCCCCAATAAACCATCTGAACTACAGGTTATAGTCCTCAATAAACCATCTGAACTACAGGTTATAGTCCCCAATAAACCATCTGAACTACAGGTTATAGTCCCCAATAAACCATCTGAACTACAGGTTATAGTCCTCAATAAACAATCTGAACTACAGGTTATAGTCCCCAATAAACCATCTGAACTACAGGTTATAGTCCCCAATAAACCATCTGAACTACAGGTTACAGTCCCCAGTGAACCATCTGAACTACAGGTTATAGTCCCCAGTGAACCATCTGAACTACAGGTTATAGTCCTCAATAAACCATCTGAACTACAGGTTATAGTCCCCAATAAACCATCTGAACTACAGGTTATAGTCCCCAATAAACCATCTGAACTACAGGTTATAGTCCCCAGTGAACCATCTGAACTACAGGTTACAGTCCCCAATAAACCATCTGAACTACAGGTTATAGTCCCCAATAAACCATCTGAACTACAGGTTATAGTCCCCAATAAACCATCTGAACTACAGGTTATAGTCCCCAATAAACCATCTGAACTACAGGTTATAGTCCCCAGTGAACCATCTGAACTACAGGTTATAGTCCCCAATAAACCATCTGAACTACAGGTTATAGTCCCCAGTGAACCATCTGAACTACAGGTTATAGTCCCCAATAAACCATCTGAACTACAGGTTATAGTCCCTCAATAAACCATCTGAACTACAGGTTACAGTCCCCAGTGAACCATCTGAACTACAGGTTATAGTCCTCAATAAACCATCTGAACTACAGGTTACAGTCCCCAGTGAACCATCTGAACTACAGGTTATAGTCCCCAATAAACCATCTGAACTACAGGTTACAGTTCCCAGTGAACCATCTGAACTACAGGTTATAGTCCCCAATAAACCATCTGAACTACAGGTTATAGTCCCCAATAAACCATCTGAACTACAGGTTACAGTCCCCAATGAACCATCTGAACTACAGGTTATAGTCCCCAATAAACCATCTGAACTACAGGTTACAGTCCCCAATAAACCATCTGAACTACAGGTTACAGTCCCCAATAAACCATCTGAACTACAGGTTACAGTCCCCAATAAACCATCTGAACTACAGGTTATAGTCCCCAGTGAACCATCTGAACTACAGGTTACAGTCCCCAATAAACCATCTGAACTACAGGTTATAGTCCCCAATAAACCATCTGAACTACAGGTTATAGTCCCCAATAAACCATCTGAACTACAGGTTATAGTCCCCAATAAACCATCTGAACTACAGGTTATAGTCCTCAATAAACCATCTGAACTACAGGTTATAGTCCTCAATAAACCATCTGAACTACAGGTTATAGTCCTCAATAAACCATCTGAACTACAGGTTACAGTCCCCAATAAACCATCTGAACTACAGGTTATAGTCCCCAATAAACCATCTGAACTACAGGTTATAGTCCCCAATAAACCATCTGAACTACAGGTTATAGTCCCCAATGAACCATCTGAACTACAGGTTACAGTCCCCAATAAACCATCTGAACTACAGGTTATAGTCCCCAATAAACCATCTGAACTACAGGTTATAGTCCCCAATAAACCATCTGAACTACAGGTTACAGTCCCCAGTGAACCATCTGAACTACAGGTTATAGTCCCCAGTGAACCATCTGAACTACAGGTTATAGTCCCCAATAAACCATCTGAACTACAGGTTATAGTCCTCAATAAACCATCTGAACTACAGGTTATAGTCCCCAATAAACCATCTGAACTACAGGTTATAGTCCCCAATAAACCATCTGAACTACAGGTTATAGTCCCCAATAAACCATCTGAACTACAGGTTATAGTCCCCAGTGAACCATCTGAACTACAGGTTACAGTCCCCAATAAACCATCTGAACTACAGGTTACAGTGCCCAGTGAACCATCTGAACTACAGGTTATAGTCCCCAGTGAACCATCTGAACTACAGGTTATAGTCCCTCAATAAACCATCTGAACTACAGGTTATAGTCCCCAATAAACCATCTGAACTACAGGTTATAGTCCCCAATAAACCATCTGAACTACAGGTTACAGTCCCCCAATAAACCATCTGAACTACAGGTTACAGTCCCCAATAAACCATCTGAACTACAGGTTACAGTCCCCCAATAAACCATTTGAACTACAGGTTACAGTCCCCAATAAACCATCTGAACTACAGGTTATAGTCCCCAATAAACCATCTGAACTACAGGTTACAGTCCCCCAATAAACCATTTGAACTACAGGTTACAGTCCCCAATAAACCATCTGAACTACAGGTTACAGTCCCCAATAAACCATCTGAACTACAGGTTATAGTCCCTCAAAAAACCGTCTGAACTACAGGTTATAGTCCCCAATAAACCATCTGAACTACAGGTTATAGTCCCTCAATAAACCGTCTGAACTACAGGTTATAGTCCCTCAATAAACCATCTGAACTACAGGTTATAGTCCCCAATAAACCATCTGAACTACAGGTTACAGTCCCCAATAAACCATCTGAACTACAGGTTATAGTCCCCAATAAACCATCTGAACTACAGGTTATAGTCCCCAATAAACCATCTGAACTACAGGTTATAGTCCTCAATAAACCATCTGAACTACAGGTTACAGTCCCCAATAAACCATCTGAACTACAGGTTACAGTCCCCAATAAACCATCTGAACTACAGGTTATAGTCCCCAATAAACCATCTGAACTACAGGTTACAGTCCCCAATAAACCATCTGAACTACAGGTTATAGTCCCCAATAAACCATCTGAACTACAGGTTATAGTCCCCAGTGAACCATCTGAACTACAGGTTACAGTCCCCAATAAACCATCTGAACTACAGGTTACAGTCCCCAGTGAACCATCTGAACTACAGGTTATAGTCCCCAGTGAACCATCTGAACTACAGGTTATAGTCCCTCAATAAACCATCTGAACTACAGGTTATAGTCCCCAATAAACCATCTGAACTACAGGTTATAGTCCCCAATAAACCATCTGAACTACAGGTTACAGTCCCCCAATAAACCATCTGAACTACAGGTTACAGTCCCCAATAAACCATCTGAACTACAGGTTACAGTCCCCCAATAAACCATTTGAACTACAGGTTACAGTCCCCAATAAACCATCTGAACTACAGGTTATAGTCCCCAATAAACCATCTGAACTACAGGTTACAGTCCCCCAATAAACCATTTGAACTACAGGTTACAGTCCCCAATAAACCATCTGAACTACAGGTTACAGTCCCCAATAAACCATCTGAACTACAGGTTATAGTCCCTCAATAAACCGTCTGAACTACAGGTTATAGTCCCCAATAAACCATCTGAACTACAGGTTATAGTCCCTCAATAAACCGTCTGAACTACAGGTTATAGTCCCTCAATAAACCATCTGAACTACAGGTTATAGTCCCCAATAAACCATCTGAACTACAGGTTACAGTCCCCAATAAACCATCTGAACTACAGGTTATAGTCCCCAATAAACCATCTGAACTACAGGTTATAGTCCCCAATAAACCATCTGAACTACAGGTTATAGTCCTCAATAAACCATCTGAACTACAGGTTACAGTCCCCAATAAACCATCTGAACTACAGGTTACAGTCCCCAATAAACCATCTAAACTACAGGTTATAGTCCCCAATAAACCATCTGAACTACAGGTTACAGTCCCCAATAAACCATCTGAACTACAGGTTATAGTCCCCAATAAACCATCTGAACTACAGGTTATAGTCCCCAATAAACCATCTGAACTACAGGTTATAGTCCCCAATAAACCATCTGAACTACAGGTTATAGTCCCCAATAAACCATCTGAACTACAGGTTACAGTCCCCAATAAACCATCTGAACTACAGGTTATAGTCCCCAGTGAACCATCTGAACTACAGGTTATAGTCCCCAGTGAACCATCTGAACTACAGGTTATAGTCCCTCAATAAACCATCTGAACTACAGGTTATAGTCCCTCAATAAACCATCTGAACTACAGGTTATAGTCCCCAATAAACCATCTGAACTACAGGTTATAGTCCCCAATAAACCATCTGAACTACAGGTTACAGTCCCCAATAAACCATCTGAACTACAGGTTATAGTCCCCAGTGAACCATCTGAACTACAGGTTATAGTCCCCAATAAACCATCTGAACTACAGGTTATAGTCCCCAATAAACCATCTGAACTACAGGTTATAGTCCCCAATAAACCATCTGAACTACAGGTTATAGTCCCCAGTGAACCATCTGAACTACAGGTTATAGTCCCCAGTGAACCATCTGAACTACAGGTTATAGTCCCCAGTGAACCATCTGAACTACAGGTTATAGTCCCCAGTGAACCATCTGAACTACAGGTTATAGTCCCCAGTGAACCATCTGAACTACAGGTTATAGTCCCCAGTGAACCATCTGAACTACAGGTTATAGTCCCCAATAAACCATCTGAACTACAGGTTATAGTCCCCAATAAACCATCTGAACTACAGGTTATAGTCCCCAGTGAACCATCTGAACTACAGGTTATAGTCCCCAGTGAACCATCTGAACTACAGGTTATAGTCCCCAGTGAACCATCTGAACTACAGGTTATAGTCCCCAGTGAACCATCTGAACTACAGGTTATAGTCCCCAGTGAACCATCTGAACTACAGGTTATAGTCCCTCAATAAACCATCTGAACTACAGGTTATAGTCCCCAATAAACCATCTGAACTACAGGTTATAGTCCCCAGTGAACCATCTGAACTACAGGTTATAGTCCCCAGTGAACAATCTGAACTACAGGTTATAGTCCCCAATAAACCATCTGAACTACAGGTTATAGTCCCCAATAAACCATCTGAACTACAGGTTATAGTCCCCAATGAACCATCTGAACTACAGGTTACAGTCCCCAATAAACCATCTGAACTACAGGTTATAGTCATCCAATAAACCATCTGAACTACAGGTTATAGTCCCCAATAAACCATCTGAACTACAGGTTACAGTCCCCAGTGAACCATCTGAACTACAGGTTATAGTCCCCAGTGAACTATCTGAACTACAGGTTATAGTCCCCAATAAACCATCTGAACTACAGGTTATAGTCCTCAATAAACCATCTGAACTACAGGTTATAGTCCCCAATAAACCATCTGAACTACAGGTTATAGTCCCCAATAAACCATCTGAACTACAGGTTATAGTCCCCAATAAACCATCTGAACTACAGGTTACAGTCCCCAATAAACCATCTGAACTACAGGTTATAGTCCCCAGTGAACCATCTGAACTACAGGTTATAGTCCCCAGTGAACCATCTGAACTACAGGTTATAGTCCCTCAATAAACCATCTGAACTACAGGTTATAGTCCCTCAATAAACCATCTGAACTACAGGTTATAGTCCCCAATAAACCATCTGAACTACAGGTTATAGTCCCCAATAAACCATCTGAACTACAGGTTATAGTCCCCAATAAACCATCTGAACTACAGGTTACAGTCCCCAATAAACCATCTGAACTACAGGTTATAGTCCCCAGTGAACCATCTGAACTACAGGTTATAGTCCCCAGTGAACCATCTGAACTACAGGTTATAGTCCCTCAATAAACCATCTGAACTACAGGTTATAGTCCCTCAATAAACCATCTGAACTACAGGTTATAGTCACCAATAAACCATCTGAACTACAGGTTATAGTCCCCAATAAACCATCTGAACTACAGGTTACAGTCCCCAATAAACCATCTGAACTACAGGTTATAGTCCCCAGTGAACCATCTGAACTACAGGTTATAGTCCCCAATAAACCATCTGAACTACAGGTTATAGTCCCCAATAAACCATCTGAACTACAGGTTATAGTCCCCAATAAACCATCTGAACTACAGGTTATAGTCCCCAGTGAACCATCTGAACTACAGGTTATAGTCCCCAGTGAACCATCTGAACTACAGGTTATAGTCCCCAGTGAACCATCTGAACTACAGGTTATAGTCCCCAGTGAACCATCTGAACTACAGGTTATAGTCCCCAGTGAACCATCTGAACTACAGGTTATAGTCCCCAGTGAACCATCTGAACTACAGGTTATAGTCCCCAATAAACCATCTGAACTACAGGTTATAGTCCCCAATAAACCATCTGAACTACAGGTTATAGTCCCCAGTGAACCATCTGAACTACAGGTTATAGTCCCCAGTGAACCATCTGAACTACAGGTTATAGTCCCCAGTGAACCATCTGAACTACAGGTTATAGTCCCCAGTGAACCATCTGAACTACAGGTTATAGTCCCCAGTGAACCATCTGAACTACAGGTTATAGTCCCTCAATAAACCATCTGAACTACAGGTTATAGTCCCCAATAAACCATCTGAACTACAGGTTATAGTCCCCAGTGAACCATCTGAACTACAGGTTATAGTCCCCAGTGAACAATCTGAACTACAGGTTATAGTCCCCAATAAACCATCTGAACTACAGGTTATAGTCCCCAATAAACCATCTGAACTACAGGTTATAGTCCCCAATGAACCATCTGAACTACAGGTTACAGTCCCCAATAAACCATCTGAACTACAGGTTATAGTCATCCAATAAACCATCTGAACTACAGGTTATAGTCCCCAATAAACCATCTGAACTACAGGTTACAGTCCCCAGTGAACCATCTGAACTACAGGTTATAGTCCCCAGTGAACCATCTGAACTACAGGTTATAGTCCCCAATAAACCATCTGAACTACAGGTTATAGTCCTCAATAAACCATCTGAACTACAGGTTATAGTCCCCAATAAACCATCTGAACTACAGGTTATAGTCCCCAATAAACCATCTGAACTACAGGTTATAGTCCCCAATAAACCATCTGAACTACAGGTTATAGTCCCCAATGAACCATCTGAACTACAGGTTACAGTCCCCAATAAACCATCTGAACTACAGGTTACAGTCCCCAGTGAACCATCTGAACTACAGGTTATAGTCCACAGTGAACCATCTGAACTACAGGTTATAGTCCCTCAATAAACCATCTGAACTACAGGTTATAGTCCCCAATAAACCATCTGAACTACAAGTTATAGTCCCCAATAAACCATCTGAACTACAGGTTATAGTCCTCAATAAACCATCTGAACTACAGGTTATAGTCCTCAATAAACCATCTGAACTACAGGTTATAGTCCCCAATAAACCATCTGAACTACAGGTTATAGTCCCCAGTGAACCATCTGAACTACAGGTTACAGTCCCCAATAAACCATCTGAACTACAGGTTATAGTCCCCAATAAACCATCTGAACTACAGGTTATAGTCCCCAGTGAACCATCTGAACTACAGGTTACAGTCCCCAATAAACCATCTGAACTACAAGTTATAGTCCCCAATAAACCATCTGAACTACAGGTTATAGTCCCCAATAAACCATCTGAACTACAGGTTATAGTCCTCAATAAACCATCTGAACTACATGTTATAGTCCCCAATAAACCATCTGAACTACAGGTTATAGTCCCCAATAAACCATCTGAACTACAGGTTACAGTCCCCAGTGAACCATCTGAACTACAGGTTATAGTCCCCAATAAACCATCTGAAGTACAGGTTATAGTCCTCAATAAACCATCTGAACTACAGGTTATAGTCCCCAATAAACCATCTGAACTACAGGTTATAGTCCTCAATAAACCATCTGAACTACAGGTTACAGTCCCCAATAAACCATCTGAACTACAGGTTATAGTCCCCAATAAACCATCTGAACTACAGGTTATAGTCCTCAATAAACCATCTGAACTACAGGTTATAGTCCCCAATAAACCATCTGAACTACAGGTTATAGTCCCCAATAAACCATCTGAACTACAGGTTACAGTCCTCAGTGAACCATCTGAACTACAGGTTATAGTCCCCAATAAACCATCTGAAGTACAGGTTATAGTCCTCAATAAACCATCTGAACTACAGGTTATAGTCCCCAATAAACCATCTGAACTACAGGTTATAGTCCCTCAATAAACCATCTGAACTACAGGTTGCAGTCCCCAGTGAACCATCTGAACTACATGTTATAGTCCTCAATAAACCATCTGAACTACAGGTTACAGTCCCCAGTGAACCATCTGAACTACAGGTTATAGTCCCCAATAAACCATCTGAACTACAGGTTACAGTTCCCAGTGAACCATCTGAACTACAGGTTATAGTCCCCAATAAACCATCTGAACTACAGGTTATAGTCCCCAATAAACCATCTGAACTACAGGTTATAGTCCCCAGTGAACCATCTGAACTACAGGTTATAGTCCCCAATAAACCATCTGAACTACAGGTTACAGTCCCCAATAAACCATCTGAACTACAGGTTACAGTCCCCAATAAACCATCTGAACTACAGGTTATAGTCCCCAGTGAACCATCTGAACTACAGGTTACAGTCCCCAATAAACCATCTGAACTACAGGTTATAGTCCCCAATAAACCATCTGAACTACAGGTTATAGTCCTCAATAAACCATCTGAACTACAGGTTATAGTCCCCAATAAACCATCTGAACTACAGGTTATAGTCCTCAATAAACCATCTGAACTACAGGTTATAGTCCTCAATAAACCATCTGCACTACAGGTTATAGTCCTCAATAAACCATCTGAACTACAGGTTACAGTCCCCAATAAACCATCTGAACTACAGGTTATAGTCCCCAATAAACCATCTGAACTACAGGTTATAGTCCCCAATAAACCATCTGAACTACAGGTTATAGTCCCCAATGAACCATCTGAACTACAGGTTACAGTCCCCAATAAACCATCTGAACTACAGGTTATAGTCATCCAATAAACCATCTGAACTACAGGTTATAGTCCACAATAAACCATCTGAACTACAGGTTACAGTCCCCAGTGAACCATCTGAACTACAGGTTATAGTCCCCAGTGAACCATCTGAACTACAGGTTATAGTCCCCAATAAACCATCTGAACTACAGGTTATAGTCCTCAATAAACCATCTGAACTACAGGTTATAGTCCCCAATAAACCATCTGAACTACAGGTTATAGTCCCCAATAAACCATCTGAACTACAGGTTATAGTCCCCAATAAACCATCTGAACTACAGGTTATAGTCCCCAATGAACCATCTGAACTACAGGTTACAGTCCCCAATAAACCATCTGAACTACAGGTTACAGTCCCCAGTGAACCATCTGAACTACAGGTTATAGTCCCCAGTGAACCATCTGAACTACAGGTTATAGTCCCCAATAAACCATCTGAACTACAGGTTATAGTCCCCAATAAACCATCTGAACTACAGGTTATAGTCCCCAATAAACCATCTGAACTACAGGTTATAGTCCCCAATGAACCATCTGAACTACAGGTTATAGTCCCCAGTGAACCATCTGAACTACAGGTTATAGTCCCTCAATAAACCATCTGAACTACAGGTTATAGTCCCCAATAAACCATCTGAACTACAGGTTATAGTCCCTCAATAAACCATCTGAACTACAGGTTATAGTCCCCAATAAACCATCTGAACTACAAGTTATAGTCCCCAATAAACCATCTGAACTACAGGTTATAGTCCTCAATAAACCATCTGAACTACAGGTTATAGTCCTCAATAAACCATCTGAACTACAGGTTATAGTCCCCAATAAACCATCTGAACTACAGGTTATAGTCCCCAGTGAACCATCTGAACTACAGGTTACAGTCCCCAATAAACCATCTGAACTACAGGTTATAGTCCCCAATAAACCATCTGAACTACAGGTTATAGTCCCCAGTGAACCATCTGAACTACAGGTTACAGTCCCCAATAAACCATCTGAACTACAAGTTATAGTCCCCAATAAACCATCTGAACTACAGGTTATAGTCCCCAATAAACCATCTGAACTACAGGTTATAGTCCTCAATAAACCATCTGAACTACATGTTATAGTCCCCAATAAACCATCTGAACTACAGGTTATAGTCCCCAATAAACCATCTGAACTACAGGTTACAGTCCCCAGTGAACCATCTGAACTACAGGTTATAGTCCCCAATAAACCATCTGAAGTACAGGTTATAGTCCTCAATAAACCATCTGAACTACAGGTTATAGTCCCCAATAAACCATCTGAACTACAGGTTATAGTCCCTCAATAAACCATCTGAACTACAGGTTACAGTCCCCAGTGAACCATCTGAACTACATGTTATAGTCCTCAATAAACCATCTGAACTACAGGTTACAGTCCCCAGTGAACCATCTGAACTACAGGTTATAGTCCCCAATAAACCATCTGAACTACAGGTTACAGTTCCCAGTGAACCATCTGAACTACAGGTTATAGTCCCCAATAAACCATCTGAACTACAGGTTATAGTCCCCAATAAACCATCTGAACTACAGGTTACAGTCCCCAGTGAACCATCTGAACTACAGGTTATAGTCCCCAATAAACCATCTGAACTACAGGTTACAGTCCCCAATAAACCATCTGAACTACAGGTTACAGTCCCCAATAAACCATCTGAACTACAGGTTATAGTCCCCAGTGAACCATCTGAACTACAGGTTACAGTCCCCAATAAACCATCTGAAGTACAGGTTATAGTCCCCAATAAACCATCTGAACTACAGGTTATAGTCCCCAATAAACCATCTGAACTACAGGTTACAGTCCCCAATAAACCATCTGAACTACAGGTTATAGTCCCCAGTGAACCATCTGAACTACAGGTTATAGTCCCCAATAAACCATCTGAACTACAGGTTATAGTCCCCAATAAACCATCTGAACTACAGGTTATAGTCCCCAATAAACCATCTGAACTACAGGTTACAGTCCCCAATAAACCATCTGAACTACAGGTTATAGTCCCCAATAAACCATCTGAACTACAGGTTATAGTCCCCAGTGAACCATCTGAACTACAGGTTATAGTCCCCAGTGAACCATCTGAACTACAGGTTATAGTCCCCAATAAACCATCTGAACTACAGGTTATAGTCCCCAATAAACCATCTGAACTACAGGTTATAGTCCCCAATAAACCATCTGAACTACAGGTTATAGTCCCCAATAAACCATCTGAACTACAGGTTATAGTCCCCAGTGAACCATCTGAACTACAGGTTATAGTCCCCAGTGAACCATCTGAACTACAGGTTATAGTCCCCAGTGAACCATCTGAACTACAGGTTATAGTCACCAGTGAACCATCTGAACTACAGGTTATAGTCCCCAGTGAACCATCTGAACTACAGGTTATAGTCCCTCAATAAATCATCTGAACTACAGGTTATAGTCCCCAATAAACCATCTGAACAACAGGTTATAGTCCCCAGTGAACCATCTGAACTACAGGTTATAGTCCCCAGTGAACAATCTGAACTACAGGTTACAGTCCCCAATAAACCATCTGAACTACAGGTTATAGTCCCCAATAAACCATCTGAACTACAGGTTATAGTCCCTCAATAAACCATCTGAACTACAGGTTATAGTCCCCAATAAACCATCTGAACTACAGGTTATAGTCCCCAATAAACCATCTGAACTACAGGTTACAGTCCCCAGTGAACCATCTGAACTACAGGTTATAGTCCCCAATAAACCATCTGAACTACAGGTTATAGTCCTCAATAAACCATCTGAACTACAGGTTATAGTCCCCAATAAACCATCTGAACTACAGGTTATAGTCCCCAATAAACCATCTGAACTACAGGTTATAGTCCTCAATAAACAATCTGAACTACAGGTTATAGTCCCCAATAAACCATCTGAACTACAGGTTATAGTCCCCAATAAACCATCTGAACTACAGGTTACAGTCCCCAGTGAACCATCTGAACTACAGGTTATAGTCCCCAGTGAACCATCTGAACTACAGGTTATAGTCCCCAATAAACCATCTGAACTACAGGTTATAGTCCCCAATAAACCAGCTGAACTACAGGTTATAGTCCCCAATAAACCATCTGAACTACAGGTTATAGTCCTCAATAAACCATCTGAACTACAGGTTATAGTCCTCATTAAACCATCTGAACTACAGGTTATAGTCCCCAATAAACCATCTGAACTACAGGTTATAGTCCCCAGTGAACCATCTGAACTACAGGTTACAGTCCCCAATAAACCATCTGAACTACAGGTTATAGTCCCCAATAAACCATCTGAACTACAGGTTATAGTCCCCAATAAACCATCTGAACTACAGGTTATAGTCCCCAATAAACCATCTGAACTACAGGTTATAGTCCCCAGTGAACCATCTGAACTACAGGTTATAGTCCCCAATAAACCATCTGAACTACAGGTTATAGTCCCCAGTGAACCATCTGAACTACAGGTTATAGTCCCCAATAAACCATCTGAACTACAGGTTATAGTCCCTCAATAAACCATCTGAACTACAGGTTACAGTCCCCAGTGAACCATCTGAACTACAGGTTATAGTCCTCAATAAACCATCTGAACTACAGGTTACAGTCCCCAGTGAACCATCTGAACTACAGGTTATAGTCCCCAATAAACCATCTGAACTACAGGTTACAGTTCCCAGTGAACCATCTGAACTACAGGTTATAGTCCCCAATAAACCATCTGAACTACAGGTTATAGTCCCCAATAAACCATCTGAACTACAGGTTACAGTCCCCAATGAACCATCTGAACTACAGGTTATAGTCCCCAATAAACCATCTGAACTACAGGTTACAGTCCCCAATAAACCATCTGAACTACAGGTTACAGTCCCCAATAAACCATCTGAACTACAGGTTACAGTCCCCAATAAACCATCTGAACTACAGGTTATAGTCCCCAGTGAACCATCTGAACTACAGGTTACAGTCCCCAATAAACCATCTGAACTACAGGTTATAGTCCCCAATAAACCATCTGAACTACAGGTTATAGTCCCCAATAAACCATCTGAACTACAGGTTATAGTCCCCAATAAACCATCTGAACTACAGGTTATAGTCCTCAATAAACCATCTGAACTACAGGTTATAGTCCTCAATAAACCATCTGAACTACAGGTTATAGTCCTCAATAAACCATCTGAACTACAGGTTACAGTCCCCAATAAACCATCTGAACTACAGGTTATAGTCCCCAATAAACCATCTGAACTACAGGTTATAGTCCCCAATAAACCATCTGAACTACAGGTTATAGTCCCCAATGAACCATCTGAACTACAGGTTACAGTCCCCAATAAACCATCTGAACTACAGGTTATAGTCCCCAATAAACCATCTGAACTACAGGTTATAGTCCCCAATAAACCATCTGAACTACAGGTTACAGTCCCCAGTGAACCATCTGAACTACAGGTTATAGTCCCCAGTGAACCATCTGAACTACAGGTTATAGTCCCCAATAAACCATCTGAACTACAGGTTATAGTCCTCAATAAACCATCTGAACTACAGGTTATAGTCCCCAATAAACCATCTGAACTACAGGTTATAGTCCCCAATAAACCATCTGAACTACAGGTTATAGTCCCCAATAAACCATCTGAACTACAGGTTATAGTCCCCAGTGAACCATCTGAACTACAGGTTACAGTCCCCAATAAACCATCTGAACTACAGGTTACAGTCCCCAGTGAACCAACTGAACTACAGGTTATAGTCCCCAGTGAACCATCTGAACTACAGGTTATAGTCCCTCAATAAACCATCTGAACTACAGGTTATAGTCCCCAATAAACCATCTGAACTACAGGTTATAGTCCCCAATAAACCATCTGAACTACAGGTTACAGTCCCCCAATAAACCATCTGAACTACAGGTTACAGTCCCCAATAAACCATCTGAACTACAGGTTACAGTCCCCCAATAAACCATTTGAACTACAGGTTACAGTCCCCAATAAACCATCTGAACTACAGGTTATAGTCCCCAATAAACCATCTGAACTACAGGTTACAGTCCCCCAATAAACCATTTGAACTACAGGTTACAGTCCCCAATAAACCATCTGAACTACAGGTTACAGTCCCCAATAAACCATCTGAACTACAGGTTATAGTCCCTCAATAAACCGTCTGAACTACAGGTTATAGTCCCCAATAAACCATCTGAACTACAGGTTATAGTCCCTCAATAAACCGTCTGAACTACAGGTTATAGTCCCTCAATAAACCATCTGAACTACAGGTTATAGTCCCCAATAAACCATCTGAACTACAGGTTACAGTCCCCAATAAACCATCTGAACTACAGGTTATAGTCCCCAATAAACCATCTGAACTACAGGTTATAGTCCCCAATAAACCATCTGAACTACAGGTTATAGTCCTCAATAAACCATCTGAACTACAGGTTACAGTCCCCAATAAACCATCTGAACTACAGGTTACAGTCCCCAATAAACCATCTGAACTACAGGTTATAGTCCCCAATAAACCATCTGAACTACAGGTTACAGTCCCCAATAAACCATCTGAACTACAGGTTATAGTCCCCAATAAACCATCTGAACTACAGGTTATAGTCCCCAATAAACCATCTGAACTACAGGTTATAGTCCCCAATAAACCATCTGAACTACAGGTTATAGTCCCCAATAAACCATCTGAACTA
Organism: Oncorhynchus mykiss; assembly: GCF_057628025.1. NCBI lineage: Eukaryota > Metazoa > Chordata > Actinopteri > Salmoniformes > Salmonidae > Oncorhynchus > Oncorhynchus mykiss. The sequence goes on along the minus strand of NC_143046.1, from coordinate 7,788,368 downwards.
CAGGTTACAGTCCCCAATAAACCATCTGAACTACAGGTTATAGTCCCCAATAAACCATCTGAACAACAGGTTATAGTCCCCAGTGAACCATCTGAACTACAGGTTATAGTCCCCAATAAACCATCTGAACTACAGGTTATAGTCCCCAATAAACCATCTGAACTACAGGTTACAGTCCCCAATAAACCATCTGAACTACAGGTTATAGTCCCCAGTGAACCATCTGAACTACAGGTTATAGTCCCCAGTGAACCATCTGAACTACAGGTTATAGTCCCTCAATAAACCATCTGAACTACAGGTTATAGTCCCTCAATAAACCATCTGAACTACAGGTTATAGTCCCCAATAAACCATCTGAACTACAGGTTATAGTCCCCAATAAACCATCTGAACTACAGGTTACAGTCCCCAATAAACCATCTGAACTACAGGTTATAGTCCCCAGTGAACCATCTGAACTACATGTTATAGTCCTCAATAAACCATCTGAACTACAGGTTATAGTCCCCAATAAACCATCTGAACTACAGGTTATAGTCCCCAATAAACCATCTGAACTACAGGTTATAGTCCCCAGTGAACCATCTGAACTACAGGTTATAGTCCCCAGTGAACCATCTGAACTACAGGTTATAGTCCCCAGTGAACCATCTGAACTACAGGTTATAGTCCCCAGTGAACCATCTGAACTACAGGTTATAGTCCCCAGTGAACCATCTGAACTACAGGTTATAGTCCCTCAATAAACCATCTGAACTACAGGTTATAGTCCCCAATAAACCATCTGAACTACAGGTTATAGTCCCCAGTGAACCATCTGAACTACAGGTTATAGTCCCCAGTGAACAATCTGAACTACAGGTTACAGTCCCCAATAAACCATCTGAACTACAGGTTATAGTCCCCAATAAACCATCTGAACTACAGGTTATAGTCCCCAATAAACCATCTGAACTACAGGTTACAGTCCCCAATAAACCATCTGAACTACAGGTTATAGTCCCTCAATAAACCATCTGAACTACAGGTTATAGTCCCCAATAAACCATCTGAACTACAGGTTATAGTCCCCAATAAACCATCTGAACTACAGGTTACAGTCCCCAGTGAACCATCTGAACTACAGGTTATAGTCCCCAATAAACCATCTGAACTACAGGTTATAGTCCTCAATAAACCATCTGAACTACAGGTTACAGTCCCCAATAAACCATCTGAACTACAGGTTATAGTCCCCAATAAACCATCTGAACTACAGGTTATAGTCCTCAATAAACCATCTGAACTACAGGTTATAGTCCCCAATAAACCATCTGAACTGCAGGTTATAGTCCCCAATAAACCATCTGAACTACAGGTTACAGTCCCCAGTGAACCATCTGAACTACAGGTTATAGTCCCCAATAAACCATCTGAAGTACAGGTTATAGTCCTCAATAAACCATCTGAACTACAGGTTATAGTCCCCAATAAACCATCTGAACTGCAGGTTATAGTCCCCAATAAACCATCTGAACTACAGGTTACAGTCCCCAGTGAACCATCTGAACTACAGGTTATAGTCCCCAATAAACCATCTGAACTACAGGTTACAGTTCCCAGTGAACCATCTGAACTACAGGTTATAGTCCCCAATAAACCATCTGAACTACAGGTTATAGTCCCCAATAAACCATCTGAACTACAGGTTACAGTCCCCAGTGAACCATCTGAACTACAGGTTATAGTCCCCAATAAACCATCTGAACTACAGGTTACAGTCCCCAATAAACCATCTGAACTACAGGTTACAGTCCCCAATAAACCATCTGAACTACAGGTTATAGTCCCCAGTGAACCATCTGAACTACAGGTTACAGTCCCCAATAAACCATCTGAAGTACAGGTTATAGTCCCCAATAAACCATCTGAACTACAGGTCATAGTCCCCAATAAACCATCTGAACTACAGGTTACAGTCCCCAATAAACCATCTGAACTACAGGTTATAGTCCCCAGTGAACCATCTGAACTACAGGTTATAGTCCCCAATAAACCATCTGAACTACAGGTTATAGTCCCCAATAAACCATCTGAACTACAGGTTATAGTCCCCAATAAACCATCTGAACTACAGGTTACAGTCCCCAATAAACCATCTGAACTACAGGTTATAGTCCCCAATAAACCATCTGAACTACAGGTTATAGTCCCCAGTGAACCATCTGAACTACAGGTTATAGTCCCCAGTGAACCATCTGAACTACAGGTTATAGTCCCCAATAAACCATCTGAACTACAGGTTATAGTCCCCAATAAACCATCTGAACTACAGGTTATAGTCCCCAATAAACCATCTGAACTACAGGTTATAGTCCCCAATAAACCATCTGAACTACAGGTTATAGTCCCCAGTGAACCATCTGAACTACAGGTTATAGTCCCCAGTGAACCATCTGAACTACAGGTTATAGTCCCCAGTGAACCATCTGAACTACAGGTTATAGTCCCCAGTGAACCATCTGAACTACAGGTTATAGTCCCCAGTGAACCATCTGAACTACAGGTTATAGTCCCTCAATAAATCATCTGAACTACAGGTTATAGTCCCCAATAAACCATCTGAACAACAGGTTATAGTCCCCAGTGAACCATCTGAACTACAGGTTATAGTCCCCAGTGAACAATCTGAACTACAGGTTACAGTCCCCAATAAACCATCTGAACTACAGGTTATAGTCCCCAATAAACCATCTGAACTACAGGTTATAGTCCCTCAATAAACCATCTGAACTACAGGTTATAGTCCCCAATAAACCATCTGAACTACAGGTTATAGTCCCCAATAAACCATCTGAACTACAGGTTACAGTCCCCAGTGAACCATCTGAACTACAGGTTATAGTCCCCAATAAACCATCTGAACTACAGGTTATAGTCCTCAATAAACCATCTGAACTACAGGTTATAGTCCCCAATAAACCATCTGAACTACAGGTTATAGTCCCCAATAAACCATCTGAACTACAGGTTATAGTCCTCAATAAACAATCTGAACTACAGGTTATAGTCCCCAATAAACCATCTGAACTACAGGTTATAGTCCCCAATAAACCATCTGAACTACAGGTTACAGTCCCCAGTGAACCATCTGAACTACAGGTTATAGTCCCCAGTGAACCATCTGAACTACAGGTTATAGTCCCCAATAAACCATCTGAACTACAGGTTATAGTCCCCAATAAACCATCTGAACTACAGGTTACAGTCCCCAATAAACCATCTGAACTACAGGTTATAGTCCCCAGTGAACCATCTGAACTACATGTTATAGTCCTCAATAAACCATCTGAACTACAGGTTATAGTCCCCAATAAACCATCTGAACTACAGGTTATAGTCCCCAATAAACCATCTGAACTACAGGTTATAGTCCCCAGTGAACCATCTGAACTACAGGTTATAGTCCCCAGTGAACCATCTGAACTACAGGTTATAGTCCCCAGTGAACCATCTGAACTACAGGTTATAGTCCCCAGTGAACCATCTGAACTACAGGTTATAGTCCCCAGTGAACCATCTGAACTACAGGTTATAGTCCCTCAATAAACCATCTGAACTACAGGTTATAGTCCCCAATAAACCATCTGAACTACAGGTTATAGTCCCCAGTGAACCATCTGAACTACAGGTTATAGTCCCCAGTGAACAATCTGAACTACAGGTTACAGTCCCCAATAAACCATCTGAACTACAGGTTATAGTCCCCAATAAACCATCTGAACTACAGGTTATAGTCCCCAATAAACCATCTGAACTACAGGTTATAGTCCCCAATAAACCATCTGAACTACAGGTTACAGTTCCCAGTGAACCATCTGAACTACAGGTTATAGTCCCCAATAAACCATCTGAACTACAGGTTATAGTCCCCAATAAACCATCTGAACTACAGGTTACAGTCCCCAATGAACCATCTGAACTACAGGTTATAGTCCCCAATAAACCATCTGAACTACAGGTTACAGTCCCCAATAAACCATCTGAACTACAGGTTACAGTCCCCAATAAACCATCTGAACTACAGGTTACAGTCCCCAATAAACCATCTGAACTACAGGTTATAGTCCCCAGTGAACCATCTGAACTACAGGTTACAGTCCCCAATAAACCATCTGAACTACAGGTTATAGTCCCCAATAAACCATCTGAACTACAGGTTATAGTCCCCAATAAACCATCTGAACTACAGGTTATAGTCCCCAATAAACCATCTGAACTACAGGTTATAGTCCTCAATAAACCATCTGAACTACAGGTTATAGTCCTCAATAAACCATCTGAACTACAGGTTATAGTCCTCAATAAACCATCTGAACTACAGGTTACAGTCCCCAATAAACCATCTGAACTACAGGTTATAGTCCCCAATAAACCATCTGAACTACAGGTTATAGTCCCCAATAAACCATCTGAACTACAGGTTATAGTCCCCAATGAACCATCTGAACTACAGGTTACAGTCCCCAATAAACCATCTGAACTACAGGTTATAGTCCCCAATAAACCATCTGAACTACAGGTTATAGTCCCCAATAAACCATCTGAACTACAGGTTACAGTCCCCAGTGAACCATCTGAACTACAGGTTATAGTCCCCAGTGAACCATCTGAACTACAGGTTATAGTCCCCAATAAACCATCTGAACTACAGGTTATAGTCCTCAATAAACCATCTGAACTACAGGTTATAGTCCCCAATAAACCATCTGAACTACAGGTTATAGTCCCCAATAAACCATCTGAACTACAGGTTATAGTCCCCAATAAACCATCTGAACTACAGGTTATAGTCCCCAGTGAACCATCTGAACTACAGGTTACAGTCCCCAATAAACCATCTGAACTACAGGTTACAGTCCCCAGTGAACCATCTGAACTACAGGTTATAGTCCCCAGTGAACCATCTGAACTACAGGTTATAGTCCCTCAATAAACCATCTGAACTACAGGTTATAGTCCCCAATAAACCATCTGAACTACAGGTTATAGTCCCCAATAAACCATCTGAACTACAGGTTACAGTCCCCCAATAAACCATCTGAACTACAGGTTACAGTCCCCAATAAACCATCTGAACTACAGGTTATAGTCCCCAATAAACCATCTGAACTACAGGTTATAGTCCCCAATAAACCATCTGAACTACAGGTTATAGTCCCCAATAAACCATCTGAACTACAGGTTATAGTCCTCAATAAACCATCTGAACTACAGGTTATAGTCCTCAATAAACCATCTGAACTACAGGTTATAGTCCTCAATAAACCATCTGAACTACAGGTTACAGTCCCCAATAAACCATCTGAACTACAGGTTATAGTCCCCAATAAACCATCTGAACTACAGGTTATAGTCCCCAATAAACCATCTGAACTACAGGTTATAGTCCCCAATGAACCATCTGAACTACAGGTTACAGTCCCCAATAAACCATCTGAACTACAGGTTATAGTCCCCAATAAACCATCTGAACTACAGGTTATAGTCCCCAATAAACCATCTGAACTACAGGTTACAGTCCCCAGTGAACCATCTGAACTACAGGTTATAGTCCCCAGTGAACCATCTGAACTACAGGTTATAGTCCCCAATAAACCATCTGAACTACAGGTTATAGTCCTCAATAAACCATCTGAACTACAGGTTATAGTCCCCAATAAACCATCTGAACTACAGGTTATAGTCCCCAATAAACCATCTGAACTACAGGTTATAGTCCCCAATAAACCATCTGAACTACAGGTTATAGTCCCCAGTGAACCATCTGAACTACAGGTTACAGTCCCCAATAAACCATCTGAACTACAGGTTACAGTCCCCAGTGAACCATCTGAACTACAGGTTATAGTCCCCAGTGAACCATCTGAACTACAGGTTATAGTCCCTCAATAAACCATCTGAACTACAGGTTATAGTCCCCAATAAACCATCTGAACTACAGGTTATAGTCCCCAATAAACCATCTGAACTACAGGTTACAGTCCCCCAATAAACCATCTGAACTACAGGTTACAGTCCCCAATAAACCATCTGAACTACAGGTTACAGTCCCCCAATAAACCATTTGAACTACAGGTTACAGTCCCCAATAAACCATCTGAACTACAGGTTATAGTCCCCAATAAACCATCTGAACTACAGGTTACAGTCCCCCAATAAACCATTTGAACTACAGGTTACAGTCCCCAATAAACCATCTGAACTACAGGTTACAGTCCCCAATAAACCATCTGAACTACAGGTTATAGTCCCTCAATAAACCGTCTGAACTACAGGTTATAGTCCCCAATAAACCATCTGAACTACAGGTTATAGTCCCTCAATAAACCGTCTGAACTACAGGTTATAGTCCCTCAATAAACCATCTGAACTACAGGTTATAGTCCCCAATAAACCATCTGAACTACAGGTTACAGTCCCCAATAAACCATCTGAACTACAGGTTATAGTCCCCAATAAACCATCTGAACTACAGGTTATAGTCCCCAATAAACCATCTGAACTACAGGTTATAGTCCTCAATAAACCATCTGAACTACAGGTTACAGTCCCCAATAAACCATCTGAACTACAGGTTACAGTCCCCAATAAACCATCTGAACTACAGGTTATAGTCCCCAATAAACCATCTGAACTACAGGTTACAGTCCCCAATAAACCATCTGAACTACAGGTTATAGTCCCCAATAAACCATCTGAACTACAGGTTATAGTCCCCAATAAACCATCTGAACTACAGGTTATAGTCCCCAATAAACCATCTGAACTACAGGTTATAGTCCCCAATAAACCATCTGAACTACAGGTTACAGTCCCCAATAAACCATCTGAACTACAGGTTATAGTCCCCAATAAACCATCTGAACAACAGGTTATAGTCCCCAGTGAACCATCTGAACTACAGGTTATAGTCCCCAATAAACCATCTGAACTACAGGTTATAGTCCCCAATAAACCATCTGAACTACAGGTTACAGTCCCCAATAAACCATCTGAACTACAGGTTATAGTCCCCAGTGAACCATCTGAACTACAGGTTATAGTCCCCAGTGAACCATCTGAACTACAGGTTATAGTCCCTCAATAAACCATCTGAACTACAGGTTATAGTCCCTCAATAAACCATCTGAACTACAGGTTATAGTCCCCAATAAACCATCTGAACTACAGGTTATAGTCCCCAATAAACCATCTGAACTACAGGTTACAGTCCCCAATAAACCATCTGAACTACAGGTTATAGTCCCCAGTGAACCATCTGAACTACATGTTATAGTCCTCAATAAACCATCTGAACTACAGGTTATAGTCCCCAATAAACCATCTGAACTACAGGTTATAGTCCCCAATAAACCATCTGAACTACAGGTTATAGTCCCCAGTGAACCATCTGAACTACAGGTTATAGTCCCCAGTGAACCATCTGAACTACAGGTTATAGTCCCCAGTGAACCATCTGAACTACAGGTTATAGTCCCCAGTGAACCATCTGAACTACAGGTTATAGTCCCCAGTGAACCATCTGAACTACAGGTTATAGTCCCTCAATAAACCATCTGAACTACAGGTTATAGTCCCCAATAAACCATCTGAACTACAGGTTATAGTCCCCAGTGAACCATCTGAACTACAGGTTATAGTCCCCAGTGAACAATCTGAACTACAGGTTACAGTCCCCAATAAACCATCTGAACTACAGGTTATAGTCCCCAATAAACCATCTGAACTACAGGTTATAGTCCCCAATAAACCATCTGAACTACAGGTTACAGTCCCCAATAAACCATCTGAACTACAGGTTATAGTCCCTCAATAAACCATCTGAACTACAGGTTATAGTCCCCAATAAACCATCTGAACTACAGGTTATAGTCCCCAATAAACCATCTGAACTACAGGTTACAGTCCCCAGTGAACCATCTGAACTACAGGTTATAGTCCCCAATAAACCATCTGAACTACAGGTTATAGTCCTCAATAAACCATCTGAACTACAGGTTACAGTCCCCAATAAACCATCTGAACTACAGGTTATAGTCCCCAATAAACCATCTGAACTACAGGTTATAGTCCTCAATAAACCATCTGAACTACAGGTTATAGTCCCCAATAAACCATCTGAACTGCAGGTTATAGTCCCCAATAAACCATCTGAACTACAGGTTACAGTCCCCAGTGAACCATCTGAACTACAGGTTATAGTCCCCAATAAACCATCTGAAGTACAGGTTATAGTCCTCAATAAACCATCTGAACTACAGGTTATAGTCCCCAATAAACCATCTGAACTACAGGTTATAGTCCCTCAATAAACCATCTGAACTACAGGTTACAGTCCCCAGTGAACCATCTGAACTACATGTTATAGTCCTCAATAAACCATCTGAACTACAGGTTACAGTCCCCAGTGAACCATCTGAACTACAGGTTATAGTCCCCAATAAACCATCTGAACTACAGGTTACAGTTCCCAGTGAACCATCTGAACTACAGGTTATAGTCCCCAATAAACCATCTGAACTACAGGTTATAGTCCCCAATAAACCATCTGAACTACAGGTTACAGTCCCCAGTGAACCATCTGAACTACAGGTTATAGTCCCCAATAAACCATCTGAACTACAGGTTACAGTCCCCAATAAACCATCTGAACTACAGGTTACAGTCCCCAATAAACCATCTGAACTACAGGTTATAGTCCCCAGTGAACCATCTGAACTACAGGTTACAGTCCCCAATAAACCATCTGAACTACAGGTTATAGTCCCCAATAAACCATCTGAACTACAGGTTATAGTCCTCAATAAACCATCTGAACTACAGGTTATAGTCCCCAATAAACCATCTGAACTACAGGTTATAGTCCTCAATAAACCATCTGAACTACAGGTTATAGTCCTCAATAAACCATCTGAACTACAGGTTATAGTCCTCAATAAACCATCTGAACTACAGGTTACAGTCCCCAATAAACCATCTGAACTACAGGTTATAGTCCCCAATAAACCATCTGAACTACAGGTTATAGTCCCCAATAAACCATCTGAACTACAGGTTATAGTCCCCAATGAACCATCTGAACTACAGGTTACAGTCCCCAATAAACCATCTGAACTACAGGTTATAGTCATCCAATAAACCATCTGAACTACAGGTTATAGTCCCCAATAAACCATCTGAACTACAGGTTACAGTCCCCAGTGAACCATCTGAACTACAGGTTATAGTCCCCAGTGAACCATCTGAACTACAGGTTATAGTCCCCAATAAACCATCTGAACTACAGGTTATAGTCCTCAATAAACCATCTGAACTACAGGTTATAGTCCCCAATAAACCATCTGAACTACAGGTTATAGTCCCCAATAAACCATCTGAACTACAGGTTATAGTCCCCAATAAACCATCTGAACTACAGGTTATAGTCCCCAATGAACCATCTGAACTACAGGTTACAGTCCCCAATAAACCATCTGAACTACAGGTTACAGTCCCCAGTGAACCATCTGAACTACAGGTTATAGTCCCCAGTGAACCATCTGAACTACAGGTTATAGTCCCTCAATAAACCATCTGAACTACAGGTTATAGTCCCCAATAAACCATCTGAACTACAAGTTATAGTCCCCAATAAACCATCTGAACTACAGGTTATAGTCCTCAATAAACCATCTGAACTACAGGTTATAGTCCTCAATAAACCATCTGAACTACAGGTTATAGTCCCCAATAAACCATCTGAACTACAGGTTATAGTCCCCAGTGAACCATCTGAACTACAGGTTACAGTCCCCAATAAACCATCTGAACTACAGGTTATAGTCCCCAATAAACCATCTGAACTACAGGTTATAGTCCCCAGTGAACCATCTGAACTACAGGTTACAGTCCCCAATAAACCATCTGAACTACAAGTTATAGTCCCCAATAAACCATCTGAACTACAGGTTATAGTCCCCAATAAACCATCTGAACTACAGGTTATAGTCCTCAATAAACCATCTGAACTACATGTTATAGTCCCCAATAAACCATCTGAACTACAGGTTATAGTCCCCAATAAACCATCTGAACTACAGGTTACAGTCCCCAGTGAACCATCTGAACTACAGGTTATAGTCCCCAATAAACCATCTGAAGTACAGGTTATAGTCCTCAATAAACCATCTGAACTACAGGTTATAGTCCCCAATAAACCATCTGAACTACAGGTTATAGTCCCTCAATAAACCATCTGAACTACAGGTTACAGTCCCCAGTGAACCATCTGAACTACATGTTATAGTCCTCAATAAACCATCTGAACTACAGGTTACAGTCCCCAGTGAACCATCTGAACTACAGGTTATAGTCCCCAATAAACCATCTGAACTACAGGTTACAGTTCCCAGTGAACCATCTGAACTACAGGTTATAGTCCCCAATAAACCATCTGAACTACAGGTTATAGTCCCCAATAAACCATCTGAACTACAGGTTACAGTCCCCAGTGAACCATCTGAACTACAGGTTATAGTCCCCAATAAACCATCTGAACTACAGGTTACAGTCCCCAATAAACCATCTGAACTACAGGTTACAGTCCCCAATAAACCATCTGAACTACAGGTTATAGTCCCCAGTGAACCATCTGAACTACAGGTTACAGTCCCCAATAAACCATCTGAACTACAGGTTATAGTCCCCAATAAACCATCTGAACTACAGGTTATAGTCCTCAATAAACCATCTGAACTACAGGTTATAGTCCCCAATAAACCATCTGAACTACAGGTTATAGTCCTCAATAAACCATCTGAACTACAGGTTATAGTCCTCAATAAACCATCTGAACTACAGGTTATAGTCCTCAATAAACCATCTGAACTACAGGTTACAGTCCCCAATAAACCATCTGAACTACAGGTTATAGTCCCCAATAAACCATCTGAACTACAGGTTATAGTCCCCAATAAACCATCTGAACTACAGGTTATAGTCCCCAATGAACCATCTGAACTACAGGTTACAGTCCCCAATAAACCATCTGAACTACAGGTTATAGTCCCCAATAAACCATCTGAACTACAGGTTATAGTCCCCAATAAACCATCTGAACTACAGGTTACAGTCCCCAGTGAACCATCTGAACTACAGGTTATAGTCCCCAGTGAACCATCTGAACTACAGGTTATAGTCCCCAATAAACCATCTGAACTACAGGTTATAGTCCTCAATAAACCATCTGAACTACAGGTTATAGTCCCCAATAAACCATCTGAACTACAGGTTATAGTCCCCAATAAACCATCTGAACTACAGGTTATAGTCCCCAATAAACCATATGAACTACAGGTTATAGTCCCCAATGAACCATCTGAACTACAGGTTACAGTCCCCAATAAACCATCTGAACTACAGGTTACAGTCCCCAGTGAACCATCTGAACTACAGGTTATAGTCCCCAGTGAACCATCTGAACTACAGGTTATAGTCCCTCAATAAACCATCTGAACTACAGGTTATAGTCCCCAATAAACCATCTGAACTACAAGTTATAGTCCCCAATAAACCATCTGAACTACAGGTTATAGTCCTCAATAAACCATCTGAACTACAGGTTATAGTCCTCAATAAACCATCTGAACTACAGGTTATAGTCCCCAATAAACCATCTGAACTACAGGTTATAGTCCCCAGTGAACCATCTGAACTACAGGTTACAGTCCCCAATAAACCATCTGAACTACAGGTTATAGTCCCCAATAAACCATCTGAACTACAGGTTATAGTCCCCAGTGAACCATCTGAACTACAGGTTACAGTCCCCAATAAACCATCTGAACTACAGGTTATAGTCCCCAATAAACCATCTGAACTACAGGTTACAGTCCCCAGTGAACCATCTGAACTACAGGTTACAGTCCCCAATAAACCATCTGAACTACAGGTTATAGTCCCCAATAAACCATCTGAACTACAGGTTATAGTCCCCAATAAACCATCTGAACTACAGGTTATAGTCCCCAATAAACCATCTGAACTACAGGTTATAGTCCCCAGTGAACCATCTGAACTACAGGTTATAGTCCCCAATAAACCATCTGAACTACAGGTTATAGTCCCTCAATAAACCATCTGAACTACAGGTTACAGTCCCCAGTGAACCATCTGAACTACAGGTTATAGTCCTCAATAAACCATCTGAACTACAGGTTACAGTCCCCAGTGAACCATCTGAACTACAGGTTATAGTCCCCAATAAACCATCTGAACTACAGGTTACAGTCCCCAGTGAACCATCTGAACTACAGGTTATAGTCCCCAATAAACCATCTGAACTACAGGTTATAGTCCCCAATAAACCATCTGAACTACAGGTTACAGTCCCCAGTGAACCATCTGAACTACAGGTTATAGTCCCCAATAAACCATCTGAACTACAGGTTACAGTCCCCAATAAACCATCTGAACTACAGGTTATAGTCCCCAATAAACCATCTGAACTACAGGTTATAGTCCTCAATAAACCATCTGAACTACAGGTTATAGTCCCCAATAAACCATCTGAACTACAGGTTATAGTCCCCAATAAACCATCTGAACTACAGGTTATAGTCCCCAATAAACCATCTGAACTACAGGTTATAGTCCCCAGTGAACCATCTGAACTACAGGTTACAGTCCCCAATAAACCATCTGAACTACAGGTTACAGTCCCCAGTGAACCATCTGAACTACAGGTTATAGTCCCCAGTGAACCATCTGAACTACAGGTTATAGTCCCTCAATAAACCATCTGAACTACAGGTTATAGTCCCCAATAAACCATCTGAACTACAGGTTATAGTCCCCAATAAACCATCTGAACTACAGGTTACAGTCCCCCAATAAACCATCTGAACTACAGGTTACAGTCCCCAATAAACCATCTGAACTACAGGTTACAGTCCCCCAATAAACCATTTGAACTACAGGTTACAGTCCCCAATAAACCATCTGAACTACAGGTTATAGTCCCCAATAAACCATCTGAACTACAGGTTACAGTCCCCCAATAAACCATTTGAACTACAGGTTACAGTCCCCAATAAACCATCTGAACTACAGGTTACAGTCCCCAATAAACCATCTGAACTACAGGTTATAGTCCCTCAATAAACCGTCTGAACTACAGGTTATAGTCCCCAATAAACCATCTGAACTACAGGTTATAGTCCCTCAATAAACCGTCTGAACTACAGGTTATAGTCCCTCAATAAACCATCTGAACTACAGGTTATAGTCCCCAATAAACCATCTGAACTACAGGTTACAGTCCCCAATAAACCATCTGAACTACAGGTTATAGTCCCCAATAAACCATCTGAACTACAGGTTATAGTCCCCAATAAACCATCTGAACTACAGGTTATAGTCCTCAATAAACCATCTGAACTACAGGTTACAGTCCCCAATAAACCATCTGAACTACAGGTTACAGTCCCCAATAAACCATCTGAACTACAGGTTATAGTCCCCAATAAACCATCTGAACTACAGGTTACAGTCCCCAATAAACCATCTGAACTACAGGTTATAGTCCCCAATAAACCATCTGAACTACAGGTTATAGTCCCCAATAAACCATCTGAACTACAGGTTATAGTCCCCAATAAACCATCTGAACTACAGGTTATAGTCCCCAATAAACCATCTGAACTACAGGTTAAAGTCCCCAATAAACCATCTGAACTACAGGTTATAGTCCCCAATAAACCATCTGAACAACAGGTTATAGTCCCCAGTGAACCATCTGAACTACAGGTTATAGTCCCCAATAAACCATCTGAACTACAGGTTATAGTCCCCAATAAACCATCTGAACTACAGGTTACAGTCCCCAATAAACCATCTGAACTACAGGTTATAGTCCCCAGTGAACCATCTGAACTACAGGTTATAGTCCCCAGTGAACCATCTGAACTACAGGTTATAGTCCCTCAATAAACCATCTGAACTACAGGTTATAGTCCCTCAATAAACCATCTGAACTACAGGTTATAGTCCCCAATAAACCATCTGAACTACAGGTTATAGTCCCCAATAAACCATCTGAACTACAGGTTACAGTCCCCAATAAACCATCTGAACTACAGGTTATAGTCCCCAGTGAACCATCTGAACTACAGGTTATAGTCCCCAATAAACCATCTGAACTACAGGTTATAGTCCCCAATAAACCATCTGAACTACAGGTTATAGTCCCCAATAAACCATCTGAACTACAGGTTATAGTCCCCAGTGAACCATCTGAACTACAGGTTATAGTCCCCAGTGAACCATCTGAACTACAGGTTATAGTCCCCAGTGAACCATCTGAACTACAGGTTATAGTCCCCAGTGAACCATCTGAACTACAGGTTATAGTCCCCAGTGAACCATCTGAACTACAGGTTATAGTCCCTCAATAAACCATCTGAACTACAGGTTATAGTCCCCAATAAACCATCTGAACTACAGGTTATAGTCCCCAGTGAACCATCTGAACTACAGGTTATAGTCCCCAGTGAACAATCTGAACTACAGGTTACAGTCCCCAATAAACCATCTGAACTACAGGTTATAGTCCCCAATAAACCATCTGAACTACAGGTTATAGTCCCCAATAAACCATCTGAACTACAGGTTACAGTCCCCAATAAACCATCTGAACTACAGGTTATAGTCCCTCAATAAACCATCTGAACTACAGGTTATAGTCCCCAATAAACCATCTGAACTACAGGTTATAGTCCCCAATAAACCATCTGAACTACAGGTTACAGTCCCCAGTGAACCATCTGAACTACAGGTTATAGTCCCCAATAAACCATCTGAACTACAGGTTATAGTCCTCAATAAACCATCTGAACTACAGGTTACAGTCCCCAATAAACCATCTGAACTACAGGTTATAGTCCCCAATAAACCATCTGAACTACAGGTTATAGTCCTCAATAAACCATCTGAACTACAGGTTATAGTCCCCAATAAACCATCTGAACTACAGGTTATAGTCCCCAATAAACCATCTGAACTACAGGTTACAGTCCCCAGTGAACCATCTGAACTACAGGTTATAGTCCCCAATAAACCATCTGAAGTACAGGTTATAGTCCTCAATAAACCATCTGAACTACAGGTTATAGTCCCCAATAAACCATCTGAACTACAGGTTATAGTCCCTCAATAAACCATCTGAACTACAGGTTACAGTCCCCAGTGAACCATCTGAACTACATGTTATAGTCCTCAATAAACCATCTGAACTACAGGTTACAGTCCCCAGTGAACCATCTGAACTACAGGTTATAGTCCCCAATAAACCATCTGAACTACAGGTTACAGTTCCCAGTGAACCATCTGAACTACAGGTTATAGTCCCCAATAAACCATCTGAACTACAGGTTATAGTCCCCAATAAACCATCTGAACTACAGGTTACAGTCCCCAGTGAACCATCTGAACTACAGGTTATAGTCCCCAATAAACCATCTGAACTACAGGTTACAGTCCCCAATAAACCATCTGAACTACAGGTTACAGTCCCCAATAAACCATCTGAACTACAGGTTATAGTCCCCAGTGAACCATCTGAACTACAGGTTACAGTCCCCAATAAACCATCTGAACTACAGGTTATAGTCCCCAATAAACCATCTGAACTACAGGTTATAGTCCTCAATAAACCATCTGAACTACAGGTTATAGTCCCCAATAAACCATCTGAACTACAGGTTATAGTCCTCAATAAACCATCTGAACTACAGGTTATAGTCCTCAATAAACCATCTGAACTACAGGTTATAGTCCTCAATAAACCATCTGAACTACAGGTTACAGTCCCCAATAAACCATCTGAACTACAGGTTATAGTCCCCAATAAACCATCTGAACTACAGGTTATAGTCCCCAATAAACCATCTGAACTACAGGTTATAGTCCCCAATGAACCATCTGAACTACAGGTTACAGTCCCCAATAAACCATCTGAACTACAGGTTATAGTCATCCAATAAACCATCTGAACTACAGGTTATAGTCCCCAATAAACCATCTGAACTACAGGTTACAGTCCCCAGTGAACCATCTGAACTACAGGTTATAGTCCCCAGTGAACCATCTGAACTACAGGTTATAGTCCCCAATAAACCATCTGAACTACAGGTTATAGTCCTCAATAAACCATCTGAACTACAGGTTATAGTCCCCAATAAACCATCTGAACTACAGGTTATAGTCCCCAATAAACCATCTGAACTACAGGTTATAGTCCCCAATAAACCATCTGAACTACAGGTTATAGTCCCCAATGAACCATCTGAACTACAGGTTACAGTCCCCAATAAACCATCTGAACTACAGGTTACAGTCCCCAGTGAACCATCTGAACTACAGGTTATAGTCCCCAGTGAACCATCTGAACTACAGGTTATAGTCCCTCAATAAACCATCTGAACTACAGGTTATAGTCCCCAATAAACCATCTGAACTACAAGTTATAGTCCCCAATAAACCATCTGAACTACAGGTTATAGTCCTCAATAAACCATCTGAACTACAGGTTATAGTCCTCAATAAACCATCTGAACTACAGGTTATAGTCCCCAATAAACCATCTGAACTACAGGTTATAGTCCCCAGTGAACCATCTGAACTACAGGTTACAGTCCCCAATAAACCATCTGAACTACAGGTTATAGTCCCCAATAAACCATCTGAACTACAGGTTATAGTCCCCAGTGAACCATCTGAACTACAGGTTACAGTCCCCAATAAACCATCTGAACTACAAGTTATAGTCCCCAATAAACCATCTGAACTACAGGTTATAGTCCCCAATAAACCATCTGAACTACAGGTTATAGTCCTCAATAAACCATCTGAACTACATGTTATAGTCCCCAATAAACCATCTGAACTACAGGTTATAGTCCCCAATAAACCATCTGAACTACAGGTTACAGTCCCCAGTGAACCATCTGAACTACAGGTTATAGTCCCCAATAAACCATCTGAAGTACAGGTTATAGTCCTCAATAAACCATCTGAACTACAGGTTATAGTCCCCAATAAACCATCTGAACTACAGGTTATAGTCCCTCAATAAACCATCTGAACTACAGGTTACAGTCCCCAGTGAACCATCTGAACTACATGTTATAGTCCTCAATAAACCATCTGAACTACAGGTTACAGTCCCCAGTGAACCATCTGAACTACAGGTTATAGTCCCCAATAAACCATCTGAACTACAGGTTACAGTTCCCAGTGAACCATCTGAACTACAGGTTATAGTCCCCAATAAACCATCTGAACTACAGGTTATAGTCCCCAATAAACCATCTGAACTACAGGTTACAGTCCCCAGTGAACCATCTGAACTACAGGTTATAGTCCCCAATAAACCATCTGAACTACAGGTTACAGTCCCCAATAAACCATCTGAACTACAGGTTACAGTCCCCAATAAACCATCTGAACTACAGGTTATAGTCCCCAGTGAACCATCTGAACTACAGGTTACAGTCCCCAATAAACCATCTGAACTACAGGTTATAGTCCCCAATAAACCATCTGAACTACAGGTTATAGTCCTCAATAAACCATCTGAACTACAGGTTATAGTCCCCAATAAACCATCTGAACTACAGGTTATAGTCCTCAATAAACCATCTGAACTACAGGTTATAGTCCTCAATAAACCATCTGAACTACAGGTTATAGTCCTCAATAAACCATCTGAACTACAGGTTACAGTCCCCAATAAACCATCTGAACTACAGGTTATAGTCCCCAATAAACCATCTGAACTACAGGTTATAGTCCCCAATAAACCATCTGAACTACAGGTTATAGTCCCCAATGAACCATCTGAACTACAGGTTACAGTCCCCAATAAACCATCTGAACTACAGGTTATAGTCCCCAATAAACCATCTGAACTACAGGTTATAGTCCCCAATAAACCATCTGAACTACAGGTTACAGTCCCCAGTGAACCATCTGAACTACAGGTTATAGTCCCCAGTGAACCATCTGAACTACAGGTTATAGTCCCCAATAAACCATCTGAACTACAGGTTATAGTCCTCAATAAACCATCTGAACTACAGGTTCAGGTTATAGTCCCCAATAAACCATCTGAACTACAGGTTATAGTCCCCAATAAACCATCTGAACTACAGGTTATAGTCCCCAATAAACCATCTGAACTACAGGTTATAGTCCCCAATGAACCATCTGAACTACAGGTTACAGTCCCCAATAAACCATCTGAACTACAGGTTACAGTCCCCAGTGAACCATCTGAACTACAGGTTATAGTCCCCAGTGAACCATCTGAACTACAGGTTATAGTCCCTCAATAAACCATCTGAACTACAGGTTATAGTCCCCAATAAACCATCTGAACTACAAGTTATAGTCCCCAATAAACCATCTGAACTACAGGTTATAGTCCTCAATAAACCATCTGAACTACAGGTTACAGTCCCCAATAAACCATCTGAACTACAGGTTACAGTCCCCAGTGAACCATCTGAACTACAGGTTATAGTCCCCAGTGAACCATCTGAACTACAGGTTATAGTCCCTCAATAAACCATCTGAACTACAGGTTATAGTCCCCAATAAACCATCTGAACTACAAGTTATAGTCCCCAATAAACCATCTGAACTACAGGTTACAGTCCCCAGTGAACCATCTGAACTACAGGTTACAGTCCCCAATAAACCATCTGAACTACAGGTTATAGTCCCCAATAAACCATCTGAACTACAGGTTATAGTCCCCAATAAACCATCTGAACTACAGGTTATAGTCCCCAATAAACCATCTGAACTACAGGTTATAGTCCCCAGTGAACCATCTGAACTACAGGTTATAGTCCCCAATAAACCATCTGAACTACAGGTTATAGTCCCTCAATAAACCATCTGAACTACAGGTTACAGTCCCCAGTGAACCATCTGAACTACAGGTTATAGTCCTCAATAAACCATCTGAACTACAGGTTACAGTCCCCAGTGAACCATCTGAACTACAGGTTATAGTCCCCAATAAACCATCTGAACTACAGGTTACAGTCCCCAGTGAACCATCTGAACTACAGGTTATAGTCCCCAATAAACCATCTGAACTACAGGTTATAGTCCCCAATAAACCATCTGAACTACAGGTTACAGTCCCCAGTGAACCATCTGAACTACAGGTTATAGTCCCCAATAAACCATCTGAACTACAGGTTACAGTCCCCAATAAACCATCTGAACTACAGGTTACAGTCCACAATAAACCATCTGAACTACAGGTTACAGTCCCCAATAAACCATCTGAACTACAGGTTATAGTCCCCAGTGAACCATCTGAACTACAGGTTACAGTCCCCAATAAACCATCTGAACTGCAGGTTATAGTCCCCAGTGAACCACCTGAACTACAGGTTATAGTCCCCAATAAACCATCTGAACTACAGGTTATAGTCCCCCAATAAACCATCTGAACTACAGGTTATAGTCCCCAATGAACCATCTGAACTACAGGTTACAGTCCCCAATAAACCATCTGAACTACAGGTTACAGTCCCCAATAAACCATCTGAACTACAGGTTATAGTCCCCCAATAAACCATCTGAACTACAGGTTACAGTCCCCAATAAACCATCTGAACTACAGGTTATAGTCCCCAATAAACCATCTGAACTACAGGTTATAGTCCCCAATAAACCATCTGAACTACAGGTTATAGTCCCCAATAAACCATCTGAACTACAGGTTATAGTCCTCAATAAACCATCTGAACTACAGGTTATAGTCCCCAATAAACCATCTGAACTACAGGTTATAGTCCCCAATAAACCATCTGAACTACAGGTTATAGTCCCCAATAAACCATCTGAACTACAGGTTATAGTCCCCCAATAAACCATCTGAACTACAGGTTATAGTCCCCAATAAACCATCTGAACTACAGGTTATAGTCCTCAATAAACCATCTGAACTACAGGTTATAGTCCCCAATAAACCATCTGAACTACAGGTTATAGTCCCCAATAAACCATCTGAACTACAGGTTACAGTCCCCAATAAACCAATGTATTCATACTGTAAGATACCATCAGCCGTCCAAACCAAAGCCAATAGTCTGAGAGATAACAGATAACACAAGATAACCTTGAACGATATAGAGAGAGAGAATCAAAATAGTTCTGTAGAAATATTCAGAATACTATCCAGCTACATTCACAACATACAGTGGGTTAGTCAGAGGGTTGAGATCCCTGATAGTTAGTGGGTTAGTCAGAGGGTTGAGATCTCTGATAGTTAGTGGGTTAGTCAGAGGGTTGAGATCCCTGATAGTTAGAGGGTTAGTCAAAGGGTTGAGATCCCTGATAGTTAGTGGGTTAATCAGAGGGTTGAGATCTCTGATAGTTAGTGGGTTAGTCAGAGGGTTGAGATCCCTGATAGTTAGAGGGTTAGTCAAAGGGTTGAGATCCCTGATAGTTAGTGGGTTAGTCAGAGGGTTGAGATCCCTGATAGTTAGTGGGTTAGTCAGAGGGTTGAGATCAAAATCAAATAAAATCCACTTGTTTTGGCCACACACACATGGTTAGCAGATGTTAATGTGCCTGTAGCGAAATGCTTGTGCTTCTAGTTCCGACAGTGCAGTAAGTGGGTTAGTCAGAAGGTTGAGATCTCAGAGGGAGAGAGGAAGAGAGGGAGAGAGAGAGAGAGGGAGAGAGAGAGAGAGAGAGAGAGAAAGAGAGAGATGGGGAGAGAGAGAGTGAGAGAAAGAGGGGGAGAGAGAGAGAAAGATAGAGGGAGAGAGAGAGAGAGAGAGAGAGGGAGAGAAAGAGAGAGAGAGAGAGAGGAAGGGGGAGGGAGAGAGAGAGAAAGAGAGAGAGGGAGAGAGAGGGAGGGAGAGAGAGGGAGGGAGAGAGAAAGGGAGGGAGAGAGAGAGAGGGAGGGTGAGAGAGAGGGAGAGAGAGAGAGGGGGGGGAGAACATAGCAGCCCATGAATTTAAGCAACAGCAGTAACAAAGAAGAAGCAACAACAACAACAACAGGAAGAAACAACAGCCGCAGGAAGCAAAAACAAAGCGGAAGCTCTTTTTGAAGCTGGTTATCTATTCATGCATGTGAATGAGACGCATGAGAGGAAGGACAATCCAAAACGTCCACCTGGCTGTGTGACCGTTTGTGTCCATTGTCTCAGTGGCCTCTCCCTCTCCAAACACCAGGACAACCAGGACACTGGCTGAGTCCCAAATGGCACCCAATGCCCTTCATAGTGAACTAGTTAGCACAGGAAACAGGGTGCCATTTGGGAGGGACAGTGATTTGAAAGTCAAGCGAACCATTGGGTGACTCACCGCAGCGCTTGTCTTTGATGCCTCCAATACCGCGTCAGATACTCTGCCAGGACTCACTTGAAAAGCCTATGAACACACACATAGACAGGTCTGGTCTGGTACACTATGAACACACACACAGACAGGTCTGGTCTGGTACACTATGAACACACAGACAGACAGGTCTGGTCTGGTACACTATGAACACACACACAGACAGGTCTGGTCTGGTCTGGTCTGGTACACTATGAACACACATAGACAGGTTTGGTCTGGTCTGGTACACTACGAACACACATAGACAGGTCAGGTCTGGTCTGGTCTGGTCTGGTCTGGTCTGGTCTGGTACACTATGAACACACATAGACAGGTCTGGTCTGGTACACTATGAACACACATAGACAGGTCTGGTCTGGTCTGGTCTGGTACACTATGAACACACATAGACAGGTCTGGTCTGGTCTGGTACACTATGAACACACATAGACAGGTCTGGTCTGGTACACTACGAACACACATAGACAGGTCTGGTCTGGTCTGGTCTGGTACACTATGAACACACATAGACAGGTCTGGTCTGGTCTGGTACACTATGAACACACATAGACAGGTCTGGTCTGGTACACTATGAACACACATAGACAGGTCTGGTCTGGTCTGGTCTGGTCAGGTCTGGTCTGGTACACTATGAACACACATAGACAGGTCTGGTCTGGTCTGGTCTGGTACACTATGAACACACACATAGACAGGTCTGGTCTGGTCTGGTACACTATGAACACACATAGACAGGTCTGGTCTGGTACACTACGAACACACATAGACAGGTCTGGTCTGGTCTGGTCTGGTACACTATGAACACACATAGACAGGTCTGGTCTGGTCTGGTACACTATGAACACACATAGACAGGTCTGGTCTGGTACACTATGAACACACACATAGACAGGTCTGGTCTGGTCTGGTACACTATGAACACACATAGACAGGTCTGGTCTGGTACACTACGAACACACATAGACAGGTCTGGTCTGGTCTGGTCTGGTACACTATGAACACACATAGACAGGTCTGGTCTGGTCTGGTACACTATGAACACACATAGACAGGTCTGGTCTGGTCTGGTCTGGTCTGGTCTGGTCTGGTACACTATGAACACACATAGACAGGTCTGGTCTGGTACACTATGAACACACATAGACAGGTCTGGTCTGGTACACTATGAACACACATAGACAGGTCTGGTCTGGTCTGGTCTGGTCTGGTCTGGTCAGGTCTGGTCTGGTCTGGTCTGGTCTGGTACACTATGAACACCCATAGACAGGTCTGGTCTGGTCTGGTCTGGTCTGGTCTGGTCTGGTACACTATGAACACACATAGACAGGTCTGGTCTGGTACACTATGAACACACATAGACAGGTCTGGTCTGGTACACTATGAACACACATAGACAGGTCTGGTCTGGTCTGGTCAGGTCTGGTCTGGTCTGGTCTGGTCAGGTCTGGTCTGGTCTGGTCTGGTCTGGTACACTATGAACACCCATAGACAGGTCTGGTTTGGTCTGGTCTGGTACACTATGAACACCCATAGACAGGTCTGGTCTGGTACACTATGAACACACATAGACAGGTCTGGTCTGGTCTGGTCAGGTCTGGTCTGGTCTGGTCTGGTCTGGTCTGGTCTGGTCTGGTCTGGTCTGGTACACTATGAACACCCATAGACAGGTCTGGTCTGGTCTGGTACACTATGAACACACACAGACAGGTCTGGTCTGGTACACTATGAACACACACACAGACAGGTCTGGTCTGGTCTGGTACACTATGAACACACATAGACAGGTCTGGTCTGGTCTGGTCTGGTCTGGTCTGGTACACTATGAACACACAGACAGACAGGTCTGGTCTGGTCTGGTACACTATGAACACACACACAGACAGGTCTGGTCTGGTCTGGTACACTATGAACACCCATAGACAGGTCTGGTCTGGTACACTATGAACACACACACAGACAGGTCTGGTCTGGTCTGGTCTGGTACACTATGAACACACACACAGACAGGTCTGGTCTGGTCTGGTCTGGTCTGGTCTGGTCTGGTACACTATGAACACCCATAGACAGGTCTGGTCTGGTACACTATGAACACCCATAGACAGGTCTGGTCTGGTACACTATGAACACACACACAGACAGGTCTGGTCTGGTCTGGTACACTACGAACACCCATAGACAGGTCTGGTCTGGTCTGGTCTGGTCTGGTCTGGTCTGGTACACTATGAACACCCATAGACAGGTCTGGTCTGGTCTGGTCTGGTACACTATGAACACACATAGACAGGTCTGGTCTGGTACACTATGAACACACATAGAGAGGTCTGGTCTGGTCTGGTCTGGTACACTACGAACACCCATAGACAGGTCTGGTCTGGTCTGGTACACTATGAACACACAGACAGACAGGTCTGGTCTGGTACACTATGAACACACATAGACATGTCTGGTCTGGTACACTATGAACACACATAGACAGGTCTGGTCTGGTACACTATGAACACACATAGAGAGGTCTGGTCTGGTCTGGTCTGGTCTGGTACACTATGAACACACATAGACAGGTCTGGTCTGGTCTGGTCTGGTCAGGTCTGGTCTGGTCTGGTACACTATGAACACACATAGACAGGTCTGGTCTGGTCTGGTCTGGTCTGGTCTGGTCTGGTCTGGTCTGGTACACTATGAACACACATAGACAGGTCTGGTCTGGTCTGGTCTGGTCAGGTCTGGTCTGGTACACTATGAACACACATAGACAGGTCTGGTCTGGTCTGGTCTGGTCAGGTCTGGTCTGGTACACTACGAACACACATAGACAGGTCTGGTCTGGTCTGGTCAGGTCTGGTCTGGTCTGGTCTGGTCTGGTCAGGTCTGGTCTGGTCTGGTCTGGTCTGGTCTGGTCTGGTACACTATGAACACCCATAGACAGGTCTGGTCTGGTCTGGTCAGGTCTGGTCTGGTCTGGTCTGGTCTGGTCTGGTACACTATGAACACACATAGACAGGTTTGGTCTGGTCTGGTCTGGTACACTATGAACACACATAGACAGGTTTGGTCTGGTCTGGTCTGGTACACTATGAACACACATAGACAGGTCTGGTCTGGTCTGGTCAGGTCTGGTCTGGTACACTATGAACACACATAGACAGGTCTGGTCAGGTCTGGTCTGGTACACTATGAACACACATAGACAGGTCTGGTCTGGTCTGGTCTGGTCAGGTCTGGTCTGGTTTGGTCTGGTCAGGTCTGGTCTGGTTTGGTCTGGTCTGGTACACTACGAACACATATAGACAGGTTTGGTCTGGTCTGGTACACTATGAACACACATAGACAGGTCTGGTCTGGTCTGGTACACTATGAACACACATAGACAGGTCTGGTCTGGTCTGGTCTGGTCTGGTCTGGTACACTATGAACACACATAGACAGGTCTGGTCTGGTCTGGTACACTACGAACACACATAGACAGGTCTGGTCTGGTCAGGTCTGGTCTGGTCAGGTCTGGTCAGGTCTGGTCTGGTACACTACGAACACACATAGACAGGTCTGGTCTGGTCTGGTCTGGTCTGGTCTGGTCTGGTCTGGTCTGGTACACTATGAACACACACATAGACAGTCTTATCGATCTGCCACAAAACCCCCTGTTAGTCTAACTGGTCTGTCTGCTACACTCCACTGACACGTTGGTCCTTCCTGTTTGGCCCTGTCCGGGGGTATCATCGGATGGGCCACAGGTGTCTCCTGACCCCTCCTGTCTCAGCCTCCAGTATTTATGCTGCAGTAGTTTATGTGTCGAGGGGCTGGGGTCAGTCTGTTATATCTGGAGTATTTCTCCTGTCTTATCCGGTGTCCTGTGTGAATTTAAGTATGCTCCCTCCAATTCTCTCTCTCTTTCTCTCTTCTCTCGGAGGACCTGAGCCCTAGGAGCATGCCTCAGGACTACCTGGCATGATGACTCCTTGCTGTCCCCAGTCCACCTGGCCGTGCTGCTGCTGTACAGCACTTTGTGACATCAGCTGATGTACGAAGGGCTTTATAAATACATTTGATTTGGTCAGTCTGCTACTCTCTCTACTGACAAGTTGGTCAGTCTGCTACTCGCTCTACTGACAAGTTGGTCAGTCTGCTACTCTCTCTACTGACATGTTGGTCAGTCTGCTACTCGCTCTACTGACACGTTGGTCAGTCTGCTACTCTCTCTACTGACACGTTGGTCAGTCTGCTACTCTCTCTACTGACACGTTGGTCAGTCTGCTACTCTCTCTACTGAAACATTGGTCAGTCTGCTACTCTCTCTACTGACACGTTTGTCAGTCTGCTACTCTCTCTACTGACACGTTGGTCAGTCTGCTACTCTCTCTACTGACATGTTGGTCAGTCTGCTACTCGCTCTACTGACACGTTGGTCAGTCTGCTACTCTCTCTACTGACACGTTGGTCAGTCTGCTACTCTCTCTACTGACATGTTGGTCAGTCTGCTACTCGCTCTACTGACACGTTGGTCAGTCTGCTACTCGCTCTACTGACACGTTGGTCAGTCTGCTACTCTCTCTACTGACATGTTGGTCAGTCTGCTACTCTCTCTACTGACACGTTGGTCAGTCTGCTACTCTCTCTACTGACACGTTGGTCAGTCTGCTACTCTCTCTACTGATACGTTGGTCAGTCTGCTACTCTCTCTACTGACACGTTGGTCAGTCTGCTACTCTCTCTACTGACACGTTGGTCAGTCTGCTACTCTCTCTACTGACATGTTGGTCGGTCTGCTACTCTCTCTACTGACACGTTGGTCGGTCTGCTACTCTCTCTACTGACATGTTGGTCAGTCTGCTACTCGCTCTACTGACACGTTGGTCAGTCTGCTACTCTCTCTACTGACACGTTGGTCAGTCTGCTACTCTCTCTACTGACACGTTGGTCAGTCTGCTACTCTCTCTACTGACACATTGGTCAGTCTGCTACTCTCTCTACTGACACGTTGGTCAGTCTGCTACTCTCTCTACTGATACATTGGTCAGTCTGCTTCTCTCTCTACTGACATGTTGGTCAGTCTGCTACTCTCTCTACTGATACATTGGTCCGACACGTTGGTCGGTCTGCTACTCTCTACTGAGACGTTGCTCAGTCTGCTACTCTCTCTACTGACACGTTAGTCTAACTGGTCAGTCTGCTACTCCCTCTACTGACATGTTGGTCAGTCTGCTACTCTCTCTACTGACACATTGGTCAGTCTGCTACTCTCTCTACTGACACGTTGGTCAGTCTGCTTCTCTCTCTACTGATACATTGGTCAGTCTGCTTCTCTCTCTACTGACATGTTGGTCAGTCTGCTACTCTCTCTACTGATACATTGGTCAGTCTGCGTCTTTCTCTACTGACATGTTGGTCAGTCTGCTTCTCTCTCTACTGACATGTTAGTCTAACTGGTCAGTCTGCTTCTCTCTCTACTGACATGTTGGTCAGTCTGCTTCTCTCTCTACTGACATGTTGGTCAGTCTGCTACTCTCTCTACTGATACATTTGTCAGTCTGCTTCTCTCTCTACTGATACATTGGTCAGTCTGCTACTCTCTCTACTGACACATTGGTCAGTCTGCTACTCTCTCTACTGACATGTTGGTCAGTCTGCTACTCTCTCTACTGACACGTTGGTCAGTCTGCTTCTCTCTCTACTGACACGTTGGTCAGTCTGCTTCTCTCTCTACTGATACATTGGTCAGTCTGCTTCTCTCTCTACTTACATGTTGGTCAGTCTGCTTCTTTCTCTACTGACACGTTAGTCTAATTGGTCAGTCTGCTACTCTCTCTACTGACACGTTGGTCAGTCCGCTACTCTCTCTACTGACACATTGGTCAGTCTGCTACTCTCTCTACTGACATGTTGGTCAGTCTGCTACTCTCTCTACTGACACGTTGGTCAGTCTGCTACTCTCTCTACTGACACGTTGGTCAGTCTGCTTCTCTCTCTACTGACACGTTGGTCAGTCTGCTTCTCTCTCTACTGATACATTGGTCAGTCTGCTTCTCTCTCTACTTACATGTTGGTCAGTCTGCTTCTCTCTCTACTGACACGTTAGTCTAATTGGTCAGTCTGCTACTCTCTCTACTGACAAGTTGGTCAGTCTGCTACTCTCTCTACTGACACGTTGGTCAGTCTGCTACTCTCTCTACTGAGACGTTGCTCAGTCTGCTACTCTCTCTACTGACACGTGGGTCAGTCTGCTACTCTCTCTACTGACACGTTGGTCAGTCTGCTACTCTCTCTACTGACACGTTGGTCAGTCTGCTACTCTCTCTACTGACACATTGGTCAGTCTGCTTCTCTCTACTGACACGTTAGTCAGTTTGCTACTCTCTCTACTGACAAGTTGGTCAGTCTGCTACTCTCTCCACTGACACGTTGGTCGGTCTGCTACTCTCTCTACTGACACGTTGGTCAGTCTGCTACTCTCTCTACTGACAAGTTGGTCAGTCTGCTACTCTCTCTACTGACACGTTGGTCGGTCTGCTACTCTCTCTACTGACACATTGGTCAGTCTGCTACTCTCTCTACTGACACGTTGGTCAGTCTGCTACTCTCTCTACTGACACGTTAGTCTAATTTCTGCTCAATCCTCCTCTCTTTCTCTCTTCTCTTCCTGTGTGACTAAATATTTCTAGGTGCAGGTGAGTCAGTGGGCCTGAGTTCTGCTGTCCTGTCCTGTTGTCCTGTCCAGTCCTCCTGTCCTGTCCTGTCCTGTCCTGCTGTCCTGTCCGATGCCTGCCTGAGACTGTGAAATGACTGCTTGCTAGAATTCATGGCATATTGCGTCAGAAGAAGCAGGAAGGAAGACAGGATGAGGATGAGCATTTGATGTGTGACATCGGTTTGGACAGCAAACATCAGAGCAGGGAAGCAGGACAGGACAGCAGGACAGGACAGGGGGATAGGACAGGAGGACAGGACAGGAGGACTGGACAGGAGGACTGGCAGGGAAGCAGGACAGGACAGCAGGACAGGACAGGAGGACTGTCAGGGAAGCAGGACAGGACAGCAGGAGAGGACAGGGGGACAGGACAGGGGGACAGGACAGGGGGACAGGACAGGAGGACTGTCAGGGAAGCAGGACAGGACAGGGCAGGACAGGAGGACTGTCTGGGAAGCAGGACAGGACAGGGCAGGAGAACTGTCAGGGAAGCAGGACAGGACAGGACAGGAGGACTGTCAGGGAAGCAGGAGGACAGGACAGGAGGACTGTCAGGGAAGCAGGACAGGACAGGGCAGGAGGACAGGACAGGAGGACTGGCAGGGAAGCAGGACAGATGGGTCATTCATTAAATAATTTTAACTGTGTCCCAAAAGGCCCCCTCTTGCTCTATGGTCCTTGCTCAACAGTAGTACACTATGTATGGAATAGGGTGGTATTAGGGAATAGGGTGGTATTAGGGAATAAGGTGGTATTAGGGAATAGGGTAGTATTAGGGAATAGGGTGGTATTAGGGAATAGGGTGGTATTAGGGAATAGGGTGGTATTAGGGAATAGGGTGGTATTAGGGAATAGGGTGGTATTAGGGAATAGGGTAGTATTAGGGAATAGGGTGGTATTAAGGACTATGGTGGTATTAGGGAATAGGGTGGTATTAGGGAATAGGGTGGTATTAGGGAATAGGGTGGTATTAAGGACTATGGTGGTATTAGGGAATAGGGTGGTATTAGGGAATAGGGTGGTATTAGGGAATAGGGTGGTATTAGGGAATAGGGTGGTATTAGGGAATAGGGTGGTATTAAGGACTATGGTGGTATTAGGGAATAGGGTGGTATTAGGGAATAGGGTGGTATTAGGGAATAGGGTGGTATTAGGGAATAGGGTGGTATTAGGGAATAGGGTGGTATTAGGGAATAGGGTGGTATTAAGGACTATGGTGGTATTAGGGAATAGGGTGGTATTAGGGAATAGGGTGGTATTAGGGAATAGGGTGGTATTAAGGAATAGGGTGGTATTAGGGAATAGGGTGGTATTAAGGACTATGGTGGTATTAGGGAATAGGGTGGTATTAGGGAATAGGGTGGTATTAGGGAATAGGGTGGTATTAGGGAATAGGGTGGTATTAAGGACTATGGTGGTATTAGGGAATAGGG
Source organism: Oncorhynchus mykiss (assembly GCF_057628025.1). Lineage (NCBI taxonomy): Eukaryota > Metazoa > Chordata > Actinopteri > Salmoniformes > Salmonidae > Oncorhynchus > Oncorhynchus mykiss. The sequence continues at coordinate 7,758,797 of NC_143046.1, read as the reverse complement.
TGGTATTAAGGACTATGGTGGTATTAGGGAATAGGGTGGTATTAGGGAATAGGGTGGTATTAGGGAATAGGGTGGTATTAGGGAATAGGGTGGTATTAGGGAATAGGGTGGTATTAGGGAATAGGGTGGTATTAGGGAATAGGGTGGTATTAGGGAATAGGGTGGTATTAGGGAATAGGGTGGTATTAAGGACTATGGTGGTATTAGGGAATAGGGTGGTATTAGGGAATAGGGTGGTATTAGGGAATAGGGTGGTATTAAGGAATAGGGTGGTATTAGGGAATAGGGTGGTATTAAGGACTATGGTGGTATTAGGGAATAGGGTGGTATTAGGGAATAGGGTGGTATTAGGGAATAGGGTGGTATTAGGGAATAGGGTGGTATTAGGGAATAGGGTGGTATTAAGGACTATGGTGGTATTAGGGAGTAGGGTGGTATTAAGGACTATGGTGGTATTAGGGAATAGGGTGGTATTAGGGAATAGGGTGGTATTAGGGAATAGGGTGGTATTAGGGAATAGGGTGGTATTAGGGAATAGGGTGGTATTAGGGAATAGGGTGGTATTAGGGAATAGGGTGGTATTAGGGAATAGGGTGGTATTAAGGACTATGGTGGTATTAGGGAATAGGGTGGTATTAGGGAATAGGGTGGTATTAGGGAATAGGGTGGTATTAGGGAATAGGGTGGTATTAGGGAATAGGGTGGTATTAGGGAATAGGGTGGTATTAGGGAATAGGGTGGTATTAGGGAATAGGGCGGTATTAAGGACTATGGTGGTATTAGGGAATAGGGTGGTATTAGGGAATAGGGTGGTATTAGGGAATAGGGTGGTATTAGGGAATAGGGTGGTATTAGGGAATAGGGTGGTATTAAGGACTAAGGTGGTATTAGGGAATAGGGTGGTATTAGGGAATAGGGTGGTATTAGGGAATAGGGTGGTATTAGGGAATAGGGTGGTATTAGGGAATAGGGTGGTATTAAGGACTAAGGTGGTATTAGGGAATAGGGTGGTATTAGGGAATAGGGTGGTATTAGGGAATAGGGTGGTATTAAGGACTATGGTGGTATTAGGGAATAGGGTGGTATTGGGGTGATCAGTCCTTGGTTCCAAACAGCTTGTCCTCTCTGGGCAGCCAGGTTTGTCTGTGACGACCGGTCTCTATACCCAGACTGTCCTCTCTGGGCAGCCAGGTTTGTCTGTGACGACCGGTCTCTATACCCAGACTGTCCTCTCTGGGCAGCCAGGTTTGTCTGTGACGACCGGTTTCTATACCCAGACTGTCCTCTCTGGGCAGCC